>NC_136614.1:29638647-29713647 GCF_933228915.1 Telmatherina bonti | reverse complement strand
CTGTGGAAAGGATATTGGGCTAGTTTAGATGTCTGCTGTAACAACACGTCTGGTTTTTACTCACCTCTCCAACTTCATTGTCTCATTAGATGTCTTGGAATTTTGTTTTCCCTGAGAACAAATGGAAGATGAAGCATCAGCGCCCAAACTGGCATTAGGTAGGACCTGCCTCTTTACTTATACAGTCACATCTGGCAAAGTCGTTTCCTGAAAACAGTGAGTCCTTTATTTCGGAGGCTGGATACAGTAACAGTTTTATCAGCTGTAGCTAGCTACCATTAATTAAAGCTGGGCTCCATAACTCAGGCAGAGATTTTTGGAAAAGTACGTCTCTGGATGGCAGTTTTATGTCTTCAGCTGAAACTGTTTAAATTAAGAGCTGTGTTAAAGAGACTCGTATCAAAAGCAGGAACATTAAGCCTTTGTTTGGGGAGGGTTTCATCCTGGCAGCACATTGAAGTTTCAAAGAAAAAGAGCTCTCTCTGTATATGTTTGATATTTTGAAAGCCTCATTTTGAACCTATTGTTTCTATCTCTGAGCAAGAAGATTAGTTGTGGTACCTAATCCTAAACAAAAGAAAACAATCATTTAACCAAGCAGAGCTTAAAACCTGGGGATGTGGCAACCTTAAAATGTTAGCAATACATATATAAACAGTGCTATTTGTAGGGGAAAGAAGAAAATCTTTTAAGGCTTACAAAAGAGTCAACAAACAAAATTGGGAAAGGGAAACATGGTGGCGTAGCGGTTAGCATTGTGGCCTCACAACAACAAGGTTTGCTGGTTTGAGCCTCAGCTTGGGGAGGTTTAAACGGTTGTGTTTCAGAGCAGTGTTTGCATGTTTCCCCCATAGACTGTATATAAAGAGATAGACGGAGCCTCTGTGACACGTAGGTTTCTGAAGAGCTGAATTGAAGCTCGGTGGGCGGTTCCTACCGTCGGCGTCATTTGCGTCGTCTCGTCCGGAAAATACGAATATGAACAAAGACGTGGAGCTGAGAGGGGGCTGTGAGCGTCATGGCGGATGATTGACATCGAGCGAACTCCGAGCTTTCTGTAGCTAAGAGCTAAGCGAGCTAACCCCAAGATAACAGGAGCTAACCAGCTAACGGAGGTAAGTAGGCTAAAGCTAAGTCACGTTGTTAACCGGCTAAAAACCGCGGTTGTTCTACGTTCTTCTGACTTGAAGCCGGAGATTGGTACCTGTCAATCAAAAGGACGCCCCTAAATATACCGAACTTCATGATTAAATTACTTTTAAATGGGCGAGTTAGAAAAAATTCACTCCCCCCACAGTTGTCATGAAGGTAAACCTGATCTATAAACCTAAAATGGATTTTTGAACCAGGCTGTAAACATGTTTATTTGTGCCATGAAGTTGGTCTTTTTAACATGGGAGTCTATGAGGATTCACTTTGTTTTGCAGCCCCTAGTGGATGAAGGGGGAACTGCAGTTTTATGCACTTCCGCATAGGCTTCACTTTTAGGCTCCGGAGGTTGCCGCCCATGTATCTGTGTTCTCTCTGGGAAGTCTGACTAGGGCTGGGTGATTAATCGATTTAATCGATTAATTCAAAGTTGCTGTTTAATACGATTTATTTTTATGAAGATCTGGATTTTTTGTTTTTTTTCCCGCCAGCACCTTTTGGGCTTCCGTACCTTATAGTGATGTCAGCGCACTCCCTCTGGTTTCCCACAGAAACACATAAACACAACAACATGGCAGCTAGAAACGTACAAGAAGTGCCCCTCTGTGTTTCCATTACATTTTGTTGCAAAATAAAAACAATATTTGTACGTTTCGACAAACAACAGTTGTGATTTGCGGCTATTTCCGTTGAACAATGTTGAGCACATAAGCATCACGTTTTGTAATTGCGGTTAATGCAAAGTGGGCACGTAGCGTTATTTTATGCTTTTCTACTTGCTGCGGAGAATTTGCTTTAGATTTTCTAAGCTTTTCTCCCTTATTTTCCTTTCTAAAACTCTGAAATTCACTGTTGTTTATTCCACACCGCGCCATCTTTACCGGGAATTAACTGGTCACGACCCCGACGTCACGTCTGCGGACACGTAAACGCAAAATAAGTGTTACCATTACACTTTTGCAATATAGTTCTGTATTGAAATGTCTGAAAAACCACCTCTTGAAATTGTAAAAACTTTTATAGCAGCAGTTTTTATGGCGATATTTAGTTTTTGCAAAGTCTCTAGGTGTGATGGAAACGCAGGGTTTTCAGTGTGGGAGGGGGCATTGTCACAAGCCACAGGGATCTGAGGCCAGATGCAGCTGACAGGCTCGTCTTTCTTGCCAAAAATGTGTAAATTAAACAAAAAACAGCAAGAATGTAATAATACATGTATGTTAGAAATAAAGCTTTAATTAACATTCAGGGATTTTTTAAAAATGGTATTTTGTATTAAAGAGATCAATTTTCTCGAAAAACATGTTAAGTGTAAAGAAACATTAATTTTTATTACCTCGTTGCCAATGTGGGAAATTGTTTTGGTTATTTGATGTCAAAATACTCTAAAAGGAATCACTATTTTTCTTCCAAGAGGAGGCATTTTAATTTATTTTTTTATCAGTTTTTTATTTTAGATTAAAATTACACAAGTGAAGTGAGGCCTATTCTTAAATGTATGATCAAAACTTAAAAACTTTCTCACAGTGGAAATGCACTAAGGACAAACATGTTGTTACTTATAATGTTTACAGTGGCAGCGCCTGCATCTCTTTTTACAATCCTGTTTCACAGCTTGTTTGGTTGTTTAAACTTAGGTAAACTTTCAGGCTGATCACAATAAAAGCATTTTTGAAAAAGAATAATTTTGTAATTTTTGTAATTTTTTTTCTTTTTCTTTACAGTAAAGGGAAAAAATTCAATTAAAATCGGAAATCGGATTTGGTTTAAAAAAATCGCAGATTTTATTTTTTAGCCATATCGCCCAGCCCTAAGTCTGACCTCCTCCTACCAGACATGCATGTAGATAAATTAATCAATAAGTAGTTGCATTAGGGCTGGGCGATATGACCGAAATCTCATATCCCAATGTAGCTCATTTTTTATATACATAATGATATAAAATTGTTTGTGTAATTTTGTGTCAGTCATCAGTTATGTGTCAGACATGTTGGCAATGGCAGCAGTGATCTCCTTCCATCTGGGGGAACTATGGCCGTATGGCGTTTCATGGGTAAACGCCTGTTGCAGCGTTTGCATCTGAAGTTTATTATGAGTGCTTTTGGCTCCACTTGACGCTGCTTTTGCAACTTTTGCTCATTTACTTTGCATTCTTTGTCCTGATTCTTGTTCAGGTGATAAAATGACATAGTAGTGTCGGAGTCCGTTTTTGGGACTGTGAGCTAGTCTGTTGTCTGTTCCACGTCGACCTTTTTATATCCAGACCGCATCCATGTGACAGAAATTTCCCATCTTTTAGGAACAAGCTCATCGGTTTGGGTTGGCTGCTCATCTTTTAGTGAATTATCTGCTCTCAACCGCATCTGCTACCGTCTTTCTCCATGTTTGTTTATGTCTTCCAGCATGCGTTGTAAAGCGCATCTTAGCGTAAAATCCTGCAGTAAAGCACCTTATCACGACGAAAACGATGGAGCCTCATATGAAACAATAGCCATTTCCTATCGTCCAGAGGATATATATTGTCATATCACCCAGCCTTAGTTGCAATGGACTGGAGACTTGTCCAGTGTGTGCCGTGGGTCTCACGCAATTAATGCTGGGAAATGCTCCAGCTTCCCTGTTACACTTGCTTGGACTAAGTGATTAAGAAAATTGGATATGCAAATTTAGCCCGGCTTTGTCCACTTCATACAACTAGATGGGGTTGTAGTGTTGTATTTCCTGGAGCCAACAGAATAAGAAGAGGATGGAGTATTGATGGTAGTCAATAAACTTGCACCAAACAAAGAAGTTAGAAAATATGTGCAAATGGCCAAAGCCAGCTTCTTTCCCTGAAACAATGCCAAAATCAGATTTCTAATACAGCGACCTGAATAACTTCACTTCTAGACACACAATGAAAAAATTAAAGATGTAAAATGATCAGAATCCTCATTTGTTATAGCCTGAGTAGTAACTTTGTTGTTTAGAAATGGACGCATCAGTCCAGGTTTTTGTTATTGCATTACTGCTCTCATTTTGTTACACACTCCACGAGAAGCAAGAACTTTGTTGTTAGAACAAGATAAGTTCTTTTTTTCAGGTCCATTCATACTCTATGAGAAGCTTCGTCTGCAGCAGGGAGGGGTCGCTGCAGGCATCGATGTCTGCTTCATGTACAATGAACCCAGTTATTTCATATTTAAAGAGAAACAGGGCAGGTTGCACACGGCTAGGTCTGTGTGTTTTAAAGCCACATGTTGTAAAAATGTTCATACCGGATAGATGTTTTATCAGAACAATCTGTTTTACCTGAAACAGCAAAAATACGGAGGAGGCAACGGTCTGCTTGATGTTTTTCTTTGTTAACCACGCCCACCTCAAATGTCCAACCAATCGCATCATACTTCTCAGAACCCCACAATAAAACTTCTGCCAGCCTGATGTGGCGAGAACTGTCTTCAATCACGATTGCGAGAACAAAATTACGTCATTTTCTTCTCGGGGCCTCGACAACAATAAAAAACTTCTCGCTTCTCATGGAGTATGTAACAAGCTTCATTCACATGTAGTATCAGAACACTTTTATTAATACCAAGTACAAATAAACTCCCATAGTAACGAACATATACCCATCCCCAAAACAATACAAATATTAACCACTGCTGTAGAATAAATAAGTGTATGTTTTTCTTGTTGCTTGTGTTCGTCATCTTTTCTCAGGGGTGAAAATAAATTTAATGTCTTTATTTACAACTGTTCTTCCCTCTGTGTCTACCAAATATTATAATTTGTATAATTTGTAGACCAATCAGAGTGTGAGTGTCTCTCATTGTGGCATTTACAGTCTGAATGAATGTAGCCTTTTAAAATTGTTAAAAAGTTTGATCAAGACTTCAAATAGATGAATAAATATAGACAGCAAGCCATCTTCACTATGAAGAAAATCTGACTTCCTTGCACATTTTCCAAGGTTTTCTTAAAAGCTTCATAAATGCGCAATAATTCTCGTTTCGGTTAAGATTTTATTCAAGTCTTGTTTCAGATCTTCATTATTCCTTTCATTTACTTCTTAAAATGTATTTAATTTCACAGCATGAAGCGGAGACGGCGCTATTTTCCTCCAGATTTAGAGAAAAAAGGGCGTAACGCCGCCTGTATTCTGTTAATTCCTGCCTAATGCAGGAGCGGATGTCATTCAAATTTACATTTATATTCAAAACTTTACAATTCATTTAAAAGATCTAATAGATGAATCACTATTTCATAATCTACTTGACATCAGTTTTCCCAATCAGGTCCTGATTTAGAATCACTCCTGCGTGTGTCAGTTTCCTGTTTTGCTGTGACTGCGCTGGTTCCAACACTGCATGAGCTGCATAATCTGAAGAGTAAAAATACAAGTTATCTATTTTGCTATCATTTTTTGGGCTGGTTCATGGCTGGTTAGTCTTTTAAACCACCTCAGATCATTTGTGAAGCCTTTTGAAACCTCCTGCCTCCGGTCTTTAGTAACTATTATATGTTGGTTAAGAGAATCCATAATGCAGATGCACAAATGTGACTTTGAACTTCTTGGAAACCTGCATGGAAATTTAGGATTAGTAGTTGGTTGGATGACTTTTTAAATAAAAGTCATAGGCGTGAACAGAGTATTTCACTGTGATTCATAGAAAATCTGCAGTATATGAGGTTATTAGCAGTTATTTCTTGAGAAAAATCTTTTTTTATAAAAAAAATAAAAAATTCATACAGTAAAGTAATGTAGAGCAAAATGCTTTACAATAACAGCGATGGAAAGAGAAAAAAAAAAAAACAATATCAACCATCAAATCCCCCTAAATCAAAAACGCACCTTTATACAACTCATGCTTACAGATGATAACACAGGAGCTGTCCCAACCCCAATAATTATACCGCGAAGCTAAGACACTGGAAAAAATAGAAGATGAAACAAAATGTTCAGACAAAATAAAAATTTAGAGAATAAACCCTTCAAACATAAAGATAGAGTAAGAAACACGAAAATACAAAGAAAAACCTAAAGAAAATTAAAACATTACACATAAATGTTATCGTATAATAAAATAAACTAAACTTAAAATGCAGCTGACTGACACCAAGAAGTGCCAGCACATCACCCCCGTTCTCGCTTCCTTGCATTGGTTGTCTGTTTCTTTCAGAATTCAGTTTAAGCTTCTTTTATTTGTTTCTAAGGTACTAAATGGACAAGGACCACAGGACATTCCCCTAGCTCATTCCCCTTCACTCAGTTCCCAGGACCCTCCGCTCCTCAGACACAAGGCTTCTATATGTCCCACGGACACAGTTAAACAGGAAAGAGGGGACAGAGCTTTTGCTGTGGTTGCCCCGCATCTGAGGAACCAGTTACCAGCTGATATCAGATGCACCCCTCCGTTTCAGCTTTTCAGTCCTCACCTTTACTCTTCTCCACACAGTGATTACATGTCTGTCAGTAGAGTTCATTTGATGTCTTTTTCTTTTTAATTGTTGTGTTTTCCTGTTCTTTTTCTTTCTTTTATGGTATTTTTAACTCTGTAAAGCACTTGGGTCAGTATGTACTGTGCTTAAATGTGCTACATAAATAAAACTAACTTCCTGACTTAATTACAAATATGCCATCAGGACATGGAAATATTGCATGCAGTGTAGCCACTGTTAGCCATTTCTGAGTTTGTTTTTCACTTTTATTATTTTTTGTGTACTATGTTGAGTTTTTTGTATCTGTTTTATCATTTTTGAGACGGTCTTATTTTTTTGTGATTATTTGTGATGCTGAGAATTAGATATTATTTTTGTAATTCAAGGGTTTTATTTGCACTTTCTATACTTAGTACTTGAACTTTCTGATCTCTTGTTGGTTTTGGCAACTATTTACTGAGCCATGTTTTTTTTATTTTATCCCGAGAAGTAGAAATAAATATTAATGCAATATGTTTGCTCTCGCTGTCTTTACTTTGTTCGAATAACAGACACTTTTGTGAATCTTTGGGTATTGCCAACCTTTAAATCTCATTTGTAAATGCTTTTTAAGGCAGAGATAGTACACACTTTAGTTGAGGTCACACCATATGCTTAATAAATAAGCAATACATTCTTTGTAACTATACCTACAATAAACAATTCCTATTATAATAACCGTTCATAAGACATTAGTTGAAAAATAAATTTGTGAGTTTTTGTAGCATATTTATTAAGATAAACCACTAGCACACACCTTAACCCTGTAAGTACAAGCATAAAAAAGTCCTAACTGGCTGGTAAATGGTGTAATACTAGATTTTGAAATGCTGAATCCACATTATACAGTATGAAAATGCAATCATTAAATCTATTGTAGATGAGATGCTTATTTGTAAAGAGTACAACAATAATACATGTGCTGAGAAAAAATCGACCAATATTAATGTCAGAAACTTGCTTTATAAATTATTAATTCAGGAATTTTAAACTCCTAACTAATGCTTATTAATGATGAGTAAAACATCCACAACTGTTCTTATAAACCATGTACAAATGAGTTTTACTGTCAGAAATATGCTTTGTAAATGAGAAATTCAGTATTTCCTAATGATTAACCAATGCTTAAGAAAAATATGCTTCAGTGTGTAGTTATTATAAACAGCACAGCAACTTTTAATTAATTCTGCTTTTAAATGTTTAACTATAATTTATGATTTTATTGTGATTTTGCCATTTGTGTTGTATTTTGTGCTTTTTTTTTTTGTTTGTTTTTGCACCATCTGCTTTTAATGTTTCATGTACAGCACTTTGAATTGTCTTGTACATAAAAAAGGTGCTATACAAATAAACTTGCCACCTTGCCTAAAGTGTTACCAAAAACTTAAAACCGGTGTGGAAAAACTCCACCAAAAATCCTTCAAACTTTAATCCAGTAGTGAAGAATTTAAACATTCAGTTTTAAAAAGAGGACGAATGGAGTAAAATATGTATTTATCCTCTTTTATACATCATGCTTTTTAAGTAAGATCTGTGTTTAAAGTCTAAAGAGTCCTCTTTGTTATTTCTAGCAGTATGAAGACAAAATAATTCAACAAGAGCAGAGACCTTAGCCTGAAGTGTAGATCTGTTCCTGCTGTTTCATACTGTCTGATGTTAGGAATGCAACAGATGGCTTAGAAGCCATGTGTTTGATTGTCTTTTTCTACTTTAATTTCAAAGTTTTTCTAGGAGTAAAGTCTCCATCTAACTTTATTTAATTTTTATTTCGAGCATTAAAGCAGATTTCAGTCCAATTCATGTTCAATTTTGAGGCAAGCTTATAATATACGGCTCTACTAAAGTCTTGCTTTGTTTCATTTTCCTCACATCAGCGCCACCAGAGTCACTAAATCCATCTTTTATACATAATTGACCCCTCTGGTTTCTCCATCATGCCCCTTTCCAAGCCGATCTGAGTGGTTTGGATGCTTTCTGTGAATTGCAACATCCACCAGCAATTTCGAGGCTGCAATTTTACTGGGAAATAAGTGCTGACTAATGCTATGCATCCCTAGGTGAGGTCACGCCCATCATTTTGAGAGACAGTCCAGGCGAGGACAAAGAACCTCTGTGGGAGAGATATCTATGGTGATTACAGATGAGTACTCTTCCATTCTGACTCTATCTCTCTTTTTAATAATCTTCATTTTGCCCTTTCTCATTCTAATTTTTCTCATTTTCTCTGTGCTTAACTTTCCCCTCACAGTGTCTCCTTGTCTCTCCTCTGACTCGATTTCTCCAGTCTGTCTCTGCCTCTGGCCCCCAGACAGCTCACATCATCAACATCCAATAAAAGATCATTTCTATCTGAGAAAAGGTCAAGATGAGAACTCGCAGATCAGCACGCTCCTCTTAGAGGCCGATTAAATGGAATCTCTTGCAGCTTATTTGATTTAATTTTATTTAAATATTTCCATAAATAGAAGAAATTTTTTGAAGCCCGAGGTCCTTTTAAATCTTTGGCTGTCTATAATTTGATATTTAAAGCATAAAAAGACTAAAATAATAGATAAAATAATCATTTTTGCCAAAAAAAAAAAAAAAAAAAAGTACTAATATAAAACAGCATTAAAACGACAGTTTAAAAAGTAATTAGAAAAAAAAAATCAAAGAAAGTTTGGTACAAAGGAAAGATAAGTGTCAAGATTTCCGGTGCAGACGCTGTGAGCTTGGAGATTTATTTTATTCAAAGCAATTTTTATTAACAGGATGTTGTGTAATATTACGTAAAATGAATAAATGTGTGTGCCTGTATGTGTGTATGTATACATCTGTAGGTTGTCTTCTTTCTTTTTGTTTTTGGGTTATTTTTTAGTTGTTTTTTATTCTCTCGCTTTTCTCTCCCTTTATCTCTTTCACTTTTCTTATGAGGTGTTTTTTCTCCTTTCTCTTTCTGTCTTTTGTCTGTCCTCTCTGGTCCAGCAGTACAAACTCTACAATTCAAACAACAATACAAAATAAATATAGAAATAAAATAAAAATTCAGAAAGTCAAGGGGATCATTATATCTATAAAGCTTCCCTTGGCAGAGAAAATTTGCTCAGCAGAACACAGCATCCAGACCATCATTCTGCTTGCCTAAATGCTGGACAAGACAAAAAAAAAAAAAGAATAAATGCTTATAATTTATCTGCTTATATAAACTTACTTGAACAGTCCTTGCTAGAAACTCTGGCATTTTAAATATCATCACAAATAAAAATGAAACAGTTTCATCAAGAAACTTTCACAGAAGTCCAAATGTTATCAAACGAAAACATAAAAAGCATTTTAATGAAATTAAAAAAAAAAAAAAAAACTAAAACAACTAAAAGCTTTTTAGTGCTGATAGCTGAAAGTATTCTTGGTTTGTAAGCCTCAAATTCTTACACCTAACTCCCCATCATAATTGTAACAGTTCACACATTTGCTTGTGTATTTCGCTTGTTACCAATGGAGTGGGGGGGTTGATGGAGTTGCTGAATTTAAAATTGTGTAAAACATCACTATAATTATGGTGACAATAGGTTGTTGTCCAGTTACAGGAGGAAAGAGTGTGTTACACCTCCCTCTACATCCGCCCTCCCCCATTAAACTAATTTGCAAACAAACGTGCAAACATTGAGCAAAACAGTATAGCAGTTTTATTAATCATGTATAAGTAACTTCTAATGTTCATGTTGTTACTTCCAGAACAAGAAGAGCTAGGTGCCGGTCAAACTGCAGTCCCTGTAGCTCCAGCAGTGCTTTCCAGCTTAAAAATGCAAGTGTTGATCCGGTTCTCTCCCTTCCTTTAAAGAACCACTTCTAAACCATCGAGTTGATTTTAGAGATGATGTCAATCCTGGTTGTAGTGGATGAACTTTTTGTTCCATTGAACACAAAGTAGATAAATACCAGTTTACCTTACTGTAATGGCGATGTACAGAACAAACCCTGTCGTATACAATCTGATACTTGTGATTTGACCGCTGGTGGACACATTTTGCACTACAACAATTCTGATGCAATGTTTGATGGTTTTTTTTTTTTATGCACTTGGACCAAGCAGCAACCTCCGGCAGTTAAAAGTGAAACCTTTGCAGAAGTGTAATAAAATTGCTGTTCACCCCTCATCCACTAGGGTCTCCAAAACAGAGCAAATCCACATAGTCTCCCATGTTAAAAAGCCCAAGTTCATTACAGCAATACATATATTTACAGCCTAGTACAAAAAACCATGTTAGGTTTAATAGGTCAGGTTTACCTTCATGAGAACTATGGGAGGAGTGACTTTTTTTATAAGTCAACCATTAGGAAATATTATAATCTTGAAATTTGGCATAATTAGGGGCATGTCCTTTATATTGACAGGTGCCCGATATCCCGCTGCAAGAATGCAGAATGTAGCACACCTGCGGTTTTAAGCCGGTTAACAGCGTGATTTAACTTTAGCCCGCCTATCTCCATTAGCTGGTTAGCTACTAGCTCCAGGTTGGCTTGGTTAGCTCTTAGGAACAGGTAGGTTTAAGTTCAAGTCAGCTCTTTAGAAACTTACATGTGACATCACGGAAGCTTTTATATACAGTCTATGACACAGGTGTCAAACGCCAGTCCTCGAGACACACTTTGCCGAAACTAATGAATACATTGACAAGAAGCTGCTGGATCCATTTGATTTAAATCTGATGTGTAATGAGGACTGTAACTAGTTCGTATATGGATTTGTAATCACTCCAGGGTGTCCGGTCAGGACAGCAATTTATGTCCAGATGAATAAGAGAATGTCCAGGTCCAGGATTTGACGTTCAACTTGTCATTTATTTATAAATGGGCATGATGAATGTATCAGTATGGGTGTGGTTTCCCTACACAGAGAATAAAAGAAATACAGACTTATTAATACTGTCTACAATTACATTTCTTATGGTCAGTACAACTAAAAGTGTCCACAAAGCAAATTACCATGTGACTAAAGGCCTGCCGGAAGGCCACGACTTGACTTTAATTAGCTATGAAAATGTACAACATAAATGCATATGGATAATAATTCCTGTAATCTAGATTTATAGTAAATAGATTACCTGTAACCGGTAATCTACCCAGCATAACGCACACTTAACACAAACAATGTAGCAAGGTATCTCAACTAGAAAATAAGAGCCACAAACGTGAGTTGAGTCAATGTTAGGCCGACAGGCTGTTAACTACCAAAGCTAAGTGGCTAACGGTTAGCATCCCAAACATTCAGACATGGGTCAGTAAACAGCTACCACACTTCACAAACTTAACATATTATAGCCTTAGGACTTATAGAAAACAAGATTGAAACAAACAATGTTACTCACGTTCATTTACGCACACTATTAATATGACTGATACGTCCGTGTCATGACGATACTCCGAGCCACGTCATGTGCAGCAAATTACACATTAGTGCTGTCGGGTGGCCACCTAGTGGCCATCAGTGAAATAGCTGGGGTCTCAGGGGGTTTCTCTTGACTTCACAACCCCTCACCCAGGTGACCTGACTATATATGATCAGTTCCTGGCCTGTCTTCAAAAAGCATTAGTCCACTGTTGGTCCCTAAGGACCCACAACTGATTGGAGGACTTCGGTACAACCTCACAGAGGCTTTACTGATGGCCTTTCTCCTTGCGTGTTCAAGTGATGCTCAGGAGGCTGTAGGCTCTGATCTTTCGGCAAAGCCCCCCCCCCCCCCCTCCCCCCACCCACTTGCACCAGTCCTGTGTCAGCTCAGCATATTTTCCCACCCTCCTTTCACTGGTCTCTTCCATCCTCTCCTCCTAGAGCCCTGTCAGCTCAAACATGACCACCTGCTTAGATGTTTCAGAGAACAGCACAGTGTCTGGCCTGAGGCTCATCTCTGTGATAACTTTTGGGAACTTGAGTCATTTCCCCAGATCCACCCTCACCTGCCAGTCATGTGCCATTCCCTGAAGAGCTGCTTGAGCTTTTGATTGGAACTGTGGATATTCTGCTGCTCAAATGAACACTGTTTGACATTTTCAAGATTGGAAGTTCTTATTTTTGGTCAAGGGAAATGCAGATGGACTCAGTAAGCACTTTCAACACACGTTCGTGGTACCAGCGATCCCGTCCTGCTCAGAGTGCCTCAGGGCAGCTGGTGAGAGGATGCATCAAGTAGTTATAAAGGATACGCCTTAACATTCTGTTAAAGGGCCAAACTTGGACATAAGATCAAAATAATTGGAGTTTTATTTCCTTTATTTTTTTGGGTCAGGCATTACTCTGTGAGGTATTAAGTGAAATAAACATGTTACTTTGACAGCTCTTAAAGAAGAAATGAAACAGAGCAATTATTCTTTCATTTCCGGAGCATTGGGTCTGGTTAACTAAACATCAGTAAGATCAGCCTCAACTAAAGCCAAAGCTTCTACTGTTGAAACCTGAGGTACAGCTGCTTTCCACACTTTCACCTGTAACGTCCAGGATTCATCTGATAGAATTTTTATATATTTGTGGACCTCTTCGTTAAGGGAGAAATAACTGACACATAGTCTAATTATCTCTGTATCTACATGTTTTGTCCTCATTAATTTGCTCAAACATTATTTACAAGCTACTGCATCATTAAATACACACAGAAAAGGCAGTTAATGAGTTTTTGGCTGAAGTGAAGCAACTTACAGTAAAGTGCAGGAAATGAATTCCCAAATAACTGTTGGCAAGAGGGTTTACCAACTAACTAATTAATGTGTTATATTTGAATTAAGTGAATTTAAATATAGCTTCATGGCACTGTATTACTGTATATCATTTCCAGTGAGTTGTTGTGCTTCTCATTTCTATTGCAGGTTCGGACTCCATAAATCTGAATGTTGGAACTAAAACGCACTCCAAAAGCCAACCAGCGCAACAGGATACCATTAGTCCTTTTGTATGCTTTCTTTAGTTTAGTATCCCTGGCAACTACACTACCTGTGAGACACTGATGAAAGTTCTTTTCCTCCCTGCCAAGCCTATGAGAGCTCACCACTATCAGGCCGTAGGGTTGCATTGTCAGCACACTAATGAAGCCAGTGTGCTCCTTTTTTTAAAGTGTCATTCTGGATTACAGCCATAATGTGAGGGTGAAAGTGGATGTGTATAAGTGTCTCTGTGAGACCTAACAGCATGTGTACATGCACTGATCCCCCTCCCCCCTTTTGCTTCTCCTGACGTTACGGCAACACGCTGTGGGTACATGTGGAGCCTCGGCGCCTGCATGGTCCACAATCCCCGTTGTCACCCTCCTACAGGGCAACTGGCACTGGGGTAATTTCATACGACAGGAAGCTTTGCCTTGCAGGCATCACACCAAATTCTGGACAGTATATGTTGGGCTTATCAGTCATGTACTCAAACATGGATGATGCTATCTCAATATTCAGATTTACATCCAAATCTCCGGAAAACTTTTGTAAAAAGAAGCACAAACAGATCAGTGAGGATACTCCATCATGAACAAAAGAAAGTCTCATATTAACGATTTTCCCGAGACATGGTCTCCTCACTGTGGCCTACTTGAGACATCAGCAGCGTCACAGTGAATCCTCTGTGTTCTGAGACAAGACAGGACAAATGAGATGCCGTGGGCGCGCTTCATGACAGCAGACAGGGGCTCACAGCCGTCCGGCCAGGCCACTCAGCCATTAAACGAGTGACACATTTATTGGACGTGAAAAATGAAAATATTGACGGGTTTACCTCCAGGGTCACAGCTTGCAGAAGAGGTTAACTAAATGACTCGGACACAGCAGCATGTAGAAAAATGCAGCATTGTGGGCAAAAAGCTCTTGCCACCATCACCAGTGCTGTCATCGTACAACTGTCTCATTAGGCAGGGAACAGGTGCAGGAAATCAGATAGCAGGTGTTGGTAATTATATGACGACAACACAGACAGTGAGCACTGTTCACTGTGATGCAGCATATTGGGAGGAAAATGCATGAAATGTCATCAAATTTAATGAAAGGAGATGAATTTCCCTTGCAAAAGTGCTGTGAAATGTGGCAGACATCAGCTTACACATCGCAGTCTGTCAAGGATGAAGTGTTTCACTCTCTCATGCCTTCGCTCCATCGAACCAAAACCTGTTTGCCGCATTTCAAAAACATTCATTCGGACCAGAACGTTACGTTGTCAGTTTCTTTATTTGCCAGTTAGTTGGTTCGAAGAATATCGCATAAAAATCTGAGTGCAATTTCGATGACAAATAATAAAGATATCAATCTGTCAGTGGACAAGAGCTTCTTGACATTTAGCTGCGATTTCTGTGACAGTTGCTGTTATCATTTATGTTTGTATTTTTGTCTTCATTTGACACATGACTGCAGAAATTGCAAGATGGATGGCCTGTCGACAAGCTAGCATTGAACCAAGGACAACGTGCGCAAAAGGGATGCTTTCTATGATAAATTTAATCTTTCTGCCCATATTTTTATCACCTCCATGCTTGTGTTGGCCTATATTGATGTAAACTAGAACTTTTCACAACCATTTTCTAATAAAAAAAACTCCTTTAAAGGAAGTGTCTAATGAGCTGCATTGATTGTTAATAATGCATCCATGCTTTATTGAGCATAAATAGGCTGTAAACCATATTTATGAGCACCTTTTTTGCTTTAATGTTATAACTTTTCATCCATCAGGGCTTTCTAAATGGAGACTGCACAGCTGAGCTAAGCTGTATTCTGGTTTATAGAAGTAATGTTGGGGCTTTGTTTGTCTTTATAGCTCATAAATGTTGACCAGAAATTAGTTCAAACCAAGGAAAGAGCTGTGAGACTGGTAACAGTACATGGACATATTTTTTTTTTAATTGTATTTTCTTTACGAACTACTTTTAACTATTAAATGTGGAAATAATTTATTCAGAGATCCATCCAAATGTGAAAGTCAAATATTTATTGTGGTCAGTTGCCCTTAAAAGAGGAATTTAATTTAATTTAATTTAATTTTTTTATTTAAATTAAATGTAATTAAATTAATAAAATGTGGTCATTTTATAAAACAAACATTATAAAACCCTTTTTTTAATTTAAATTTTTTAAAATTTTTCAAAATTTAATTAAATTAATGAAATTTGGTCATTTTATAAAACAAACATTAGAAAACCAATTTTTAACACATTCTACTTTCTTCCATTCTTTCTTCTTTGTTTTATTTCTACTTCTTTCACAGAAAGGATTTTTTACCATCCATTGCCTGGAGTTAGATCAAATTTGAGACAATTTATTCATATCTCCCACTGAACTATATGTTCTATAATTTACATTTTCCTACGCTACTTTGTCTCATTTTTATCTTCTATTTAATTCACTTTATAACTGAATACTCAGACACTGTTTACATCTAGCAACCCGGGAAACTAAACAGCGAAATTAATCATTCAGAATTGATCTATAAAGCATTATTAAATATATGAATCAATATTTCTAACCTTAAAAAAATGGAAAGGAAAGGCAGCCTGAAATGGACCTTTTTGCACCTTTTCTGGTAATTACATCTGTAGTCTTGGCAAAGACATACACTGGCTGACATTTAACAGTCTCTGTTAAAAAGAAAAGGAATAAAAAATTGTCCGACCTCTACTGCAGGCTTATTTTTATCTGTCTGAGTTTTCAAATAAGTGCTTTCTTGTTTTATAGAAATGATCTTTAAGTAGGAGCTGAGTGGCCATTTGGGGCTTGATATGTGACACTAAGCAACACAGTAAAATCCAGTTTCACTTTTTATATAGATAATATGATAATTACAACGCTCAGTGAAGACTCTACTATCCTTTTGTTGTATCAAGTAAAAAGTACAGGGTATCAAACTATTGGTACTGACACACCTCAGGATTGAACACAATCTGTTCTTGTTAATACAGAGCAATCAATGTTGTACAAAAAAGGAGGGTTACTGTATTTCAGCCAGAGGGATTATAAGCTCTACAGTGTTGATGCAACTCAGGAACGAAGAACACCGAGGCTAAGAGCACAGCAGTGGGGGGACAGGTTCAGGGTGAGCTGGAGGGGGGCAGGGTGACAAGCACTTGGGTACAAATCAATAACCTGCACGCAGTGATAAATCCCCCCAGCTCCAATGACCGACTGGCCCGCACACCCTCACACACAAAACAATCTCAGTCCTTTATGTCACAACAGCCAAAAGTTATCTCTGCTATGGATCACCAGCTCTCTGAAGTGTCAGCTGAAAGCCAGTTTAAAGCACCGCTAAAAGAGATGGAGGATTCTCTGCTTGGATTCAGCTGTGGGTGGTGGATATTTAAAGGACGCAAATGTGGCTTGTCAGCTTAAGGCAAGTTTCACTAAAATCAAGCAACTAAAAATAATTTCAACTTATTTTTCAGAACTTGAATCTGTAGTTTTTGGTTTTTTTTTTCAGGCAAAAGACATCTATTTTTATTCCTTTACTCGCCATTTTAGTTAGGATTGGAAAATATAAAGATGCTAATACTTTATTACTAGAAAAACACATACACAAAAGTGTATGACAAAAAAAATGTTTTTTTTTTAAAAAATGTCAATGTCATGTTTTACAACCAGCAGATTAACTGGTGACAGGTGAGGGTGTCACAATTGGATATAAAAAATAGCTTAAACCTTAACTGACTTTCAAGCAAGAATGATTCACGGTTCATCATTTTGTACCCAACTCCGTCAGCAAATCATCAGTAAATACTAAAGATGTATTTCTCAAAGCAAGATGGGAACAAACTTTTATACATGTACATGACATATTGTTAAAAGATTCAGACCGTTTATGGGACATGCAGTGTGTAAAGGCCATAAATGAAAACCACTGCTGCCTTTATGATATCCCCAACTTTTGAGTAACTACTCTATGATGTACTGGCTTTTAACCATCAATAGTGTGGCCACATGGCATCAGAAATATGTTGGAAAGCCATTCTTACTCAGTACGGTCCATCTAGGTATCAAAATCTGCAATCTGAAATTGTATTATAAGAGGAAGAGACACCAGTATGTCAACTGAGCCCAGTTATTTTTTGCTCTAACAAGGGACAGAGCCATGGTCATCACCCACTGTAGTATAGAAAGCCCCAAAAATAACAATGAAATTCTACAAAGAGCTCCTCATTGACTCATAAAAGTCATTGCGTTGTTTCTGCAAAGTTACAAGCTTTATGTCCATCCAATGTCGTCTTAGGGCGCATTCACATCAGCCTTTTTGATTAGTATGTGAATGTGCCAAACAAATTCTAATTCACATCAAAGAAGCGGACCCGGTCCAGCGCAGGTCTCAGTCCATTTCTAGCAGACCAAATACAGGAAACAGACTGCCCAAAAAGTCACTTCACCTAAGAGTCCTCTGCCTCGTCTGTTGTTCATACTGTGTCCATTGTTGCAGTGTATTTCTGCAATATACTTGCATAAGACAAAATAAAAAGCTAAACATGGTTTTGTCTCCATGTTTAGCTCTTCATGTGGGTCCTGTCCTCTCTTTTGCTAAAGACTAGTGCAGCGCCACATTTGATGGGAATGGGGAAATGTTATCTAATGGTTTGGCTCACTGGACCAAAGTGCAACGTGAACACAATGTCAGTCCACATGGATACACCCCCTACAACTAAGCTAAATCCCCAGTCAAACCAAGTTTAGTGGACTATTTTTATGTGAATGCACCCTTAATATTTCATCAAGATCTTGTATTGATGATGGGAGAGTCTGAACACTACCCAAAGGCTTATCTGGCACATCCCAAAGAGTCTATTCTGGACTTGACTGAGATTTTTTTCATGTGTGTAAAAGGTGTCTGATGCTACCTGAACAACTCTTTCACTCTTCAAATCCTGGCATTGTTATCATGGAATATGGCTGGGAAGAAAAGATCCATTGATGGAATAACCTGATCATTTAGTTTAATTAGGGATCGGCTGACCTCATTCTTTGGGCCATAATGTTGCTAAACGTAGACCTGAACCTAGACCTGACTAAATCACCAACTCTAGATTATATTGCTGCCCTCACAGACTTGAAGAGTACGGGGCATCACTTTATCTGCCTCTCTTCTTACTCTGAGTCTCCCATCACTCTGGAATCGGATAAGTCTGGACTCATCAGACCACATGACCATCATCCATCTTAAGACCATCTAAGACTCCAGTCTTTATTCTCACCAGCAAACTGCTGTGCTTTTCTCCAGTTAGCCTCACTGATTAGTGGTTTTACTCCAGCTCGTCAGTCCCAATCCCTTTAGTTCCCTTTTTATTGTGTGAGTGGAAAGCTCATAATTTTACTATTAAACATCGCTTTGAGTTCTACTTTTGATTTCCAATATTATATTACCAAACACTTAAAGAGGCAGTAATGGGCTGCACGGTGGCATAGTGGTTAGCACTGTGGCCTCATAGCAAGAAGGTTGCTGGTTTGATTCCTGGCTGGGGCTGTGGCCTTTCTGTGTGGAGTTTGCATGTTCTCCCCATGTATGCATGGGTTCTCTCCAGGTATTCCAGCTTCTTCCCACTGTCCAAAGACATGCATGTCTTATTGGTTACTCTAAATTGCCTCTAGGAATGAGTGTGAGTGGTTCTTTGTTTCTGTGTGGCCCTGTGATGGACTGGTGAGCTGTCCAGTACGTACCCTGCCTTTCGCCCAAAGACTGCTGGGATTGGCTCCAGTTTCCTTCAATGGATTCATTGGCGACCCTTCATTGGATTAAGTGGTAGGTCAAATTTGCATTGAAGAATTGAAAATATTGATATGTGAAGAACCAGAGGTGTAATTTCATCGCAATGTCACACTCTTTGTCTTGATTTGCAGCTTCATGTTTACCAGTCGGTCTGGCTGTACGTTCACGTACGTTCATGAAAGTCACCGCCTCCTCTTTTATCTCCCAGTCCTGCCCACTGATAGAAGAGTTCAGCAGGCAAGCAAGCATATTCTAAAAAAAAAAAAAATGGTGGAGAATGGAAGAAAACATTCAGCTTAAGACAACCAGGATCCAATTTTACCTCTAAAGAAACAGTCAGAAAAGTCAGATAAAGAAGGGGACAGAACCTGATTAACACTGATTTTGTGTGCAATGTCTGTCATTGTAGACAATCTTTGCATGGACGTGTGTAGTCAGGAATGGCTGAATCTTAATCTATATTACCGGGATAAATGTTAATATGCCTTAAGGGATCTTTCAAATCACTGCAGTGTACTTTAAGATAGAAGCCTCTCCTTGATTTCCTCTTCTCGCAACTCCTCTATAAATTCCTTAAGCCCCCAATATCCCTCCCCTTCTGTACAATATTTCTGTCAAAAAGGTGGATGGCACTATAATTTAATCATTTTGTTATCCCAACCCATTCTATTGCTTCATACACTCTTTGTGCAAATCTTTATTCTTACTATAAAAACAACATGTATATGTAAATAATGACAAGACGATTGTTGCAAGCCGATGTGTGGAGAGATAATTCGGGGTCGCCATTCTCAGCATGAGAATGTCCACGAGTTCACGTTGTGATTCATGTTCTTTTGCTTCCTTCAGCCTGCAGGAAGGAAATTAAACGGAGGCTTCCTCCAAAGATCAAGCTGTGTCGCCGCAATTTGTTAACCAGCACAACGCAGAAGCGGACCAGTTTCATGTGTATTGCCTGTTTATGTGCTTTTCCTGGTCACTGTTAAAATAAAGAGTGGTGTCTGGTTTTCAATCAATAAATAAAGGAATTTGTGTTTTTTACAAAAACTTGGATGAAATGCCTTTAGCCATTATTTTAAGAAAGTAACAAAATGTAAAATAAGAATAGGGAAAAGGCAAAGTGCCATTAGCAAAAAAACAAATAAATGAAAATAAAAAGTGGTATGATGAATTCATGGTTTACCTGCTTCTGGAGAAAAACAAATAAATAATAGATCAATTTCAGCAGCTGAAGATGAGAAAGATCAACAAGGCTGCTACAAGCAAAGGGTGCAAAAGCCAGTTAGTGACGGTGTGAGGAGTGTCGTTGATAAGCATGACTATTGATGTGTGTGGGAGTAACATTAATGCAGTGTTGTATGATGTCCACATCAGTAGTACTTGCAGGAATTTCACAGAGTTGGAAACCATATGCTTCCATCGATGCAAAGTGTTTTCCAGCAAGGTAGGTCATTATTTCAGCAGGACATCAACAGACCTCATTCTGCATTACTTCCAACAGCGCGGCTTCGTAACCACCGTGTGTGCATGTGTGTGTGTGTGTGTTTGGATGCTCTATCTGCAGCCCAGATCTGTGTCCTGCAGAAAATGTATGTTGCATTATGAGGAGAGTCAGACGGCATGCACAGACTGCTGAACAGCTGAAATGTTTTATTTTGACAGCATGAACAACTGGTTTCCCCAGGTCTTAAATGATTGAAAGTTGCCATTTAAAGCAGCAATTATGGAATACATTGGTAGAAACACTGCTATTGCAATTAGTTTTTGGCTTTATTTCGTTGTTTTCCATTGTGTTGTTGGCGTTATTTTAGTATTTTACACACCTCTTTTTACTCCTACTTAAACTAATCTAAATGACAAGACTGACATCAAAGAAATCTGGAATAAGAGTTCAAATTTATTCAGGTTTTATAAAAGATTTTTATTTATTCTTTAAAAAAATAAGCTTTTTTTGTAGTTGTTACTTAGAACAAAGGACTAAGCTGTTTACTAAGTGGTATATATTGTGAAACCAGATAAAATAAACGCTTCTGGACACGTTGTAGCTACTTCCGAAGAACAAAGACCCAACTCTTTAACGTTAACTTGTGGTGACAGTTTGAAGAAGCTGTGTGATGGGTGCAAAGTCTGGGTCAGGCGTCATTGATTGGTTAATCTGTCCAAACTTATTGGCTCATCCAGCTTTCAACCAAACCAGAGACACATCTATGAAACATAACCAAGTGTGTTTATTATTCCACTCTGGACTGTCTGACATTCCTCTGCATACATCTGTAATTGCTCTGCCTTGTTTCAAATAAAACCAAAAAGTAACTTTATGCAGCTTAGCTGCTCTTCTATTGCTGAAATCTGGTTGTTTGACTATGGCAAGTTGATGTATTAAGAGTGTCATCATTCAAATAGTGTGTGGGCTTTGGTGCAAGGCCACAACAGAGGCAGCTATTTGAAAAATCAATAGGAGCTGAGCAGTTTATATGAATCTGTAGAAAGGAACAGATCTGCTGCAGAGTTTTACCAGAAGGCAGGAAACATTTCATTTTACCTTGAAAATTGGGAGCTAACTAATCCCATAAACTACCAGGAAATATGGTGTTATTCCTCTGTTATAGATGCAAAAGCTTCCAATCATAAATTCGGAGCACCATTGAAACAGAATGGACTTTGCATCCAACGAGCGGCGGAGCACTGTAGCTCACTGAAATGGAAGCTGCAGTGTTTTCAGGAATGATATACTGTTCTACATTCACATGGCTGATGCATTTTTTATGCTCGAAACCAGAGGGGCTTTCTCACCTTCAATTTTAAAAGTGTTTACTCAGCAGCAGTCCTGAGAGCTGATAAAATAAGTTAGAGCAGCTGAATTAAAAATGATTCTTTAGTGGAGAATCTGTCCCCAAAAGAGTTCCCTGCAGCGTTGCGTTCCTTGTCGTAATGCGATTGGAGAAAAAGGTCCTGCCTCACAAGTAAGTGCTGCCTTCAAGCTGCTATTCTTTTGTCTTTTACTATTCGATATGTCTTCAATTCTGTTTTGTAGGTTTTGGGTCAGTTTTTCCTTTTCTAAGTTTAATGGATAAATACTGAGTATCTGATGGAGGTAAACACACATCATCTAGAAACATAAACAACATCAGTATTGGGAATAGGGTATATTATCTGTTAATTTAATTACTCTTTAATTTAGCCAATTATGTTGTAAGCAAGCAGAGGCAGAATGCTGAAATGTTATATAGTGAAAGGGAAACTTTTGTATTTTGTTCCCATAGTCATTCATAACTGTTCTGACAAGTGAAATTCAGCTTCACTTTGAGGCCAGCTTCAGGAGTCTGGATAAAGATAAATGGCGAAAAATAAGACAAATGGTTTAATGTTACTGCTGTTGCTGTGAGAAGCAATTTGTCCTTATAAAAGGAGAGCTGGAAGGAATATGGAGGGAGGACAATGAATTTAAATTTTAACATTGAAAATGAGTTTACCGCTCTCTCCCAGAGTCGGGTTTTGCCAGGCATCTCTTCTTGTTTCAAGGTGGTTTCTTCCTCCTCACCACCGTCTGCTGATTCAGATATGCTCATAAAAATGGAACTGAATAAAGATTTAGTACAATCTGCTGGATTTCTGGGCAAGACAGCTTTGGATAAATTGGCCTTAAGTGCTATCATACTAAACCGGACTGTATAAAGTTTGATGTGGAGCCATATTGCATTGGATTCTACATTAATTGAATAGGCTTGTAGTTATGTGAAGTTGAAATTAAAGTTTATTTTTCTAAAAGTACCCTGAAGGGATGTTGTTGTAGATAAACTGATCTGAAAAGGAAGTTAAATGGAAGTGGAAAGATATAAAAACAAGAGCAGCAAAGTAATAAGGCTGAATAAAGTAATTGCCCAAAACAATTTAGAAACACCAACAAAGTTGAACTGAACAAAATGAACTGAAATACCAACAAAGTTAATGTTTGCTCAATGTTTCCTCAAAATTAATGTTTATATGGTTTGCTTTATTTTTCTGCTAACTTCCAATCCCTTCAGTAATAATGATAATATAATAATACGTTTCACAACTTTTCACCCAGGTTAAGAGGGTCAAAATTGAGCAAGTTGTGCTGAGAATAAAAATAATGATAATAAACATTTTAACAACAATAGGGCCCAAATAATAACAATAATAATAAAATAATAATAATAGTCATACTTTACAAAGAGAAATGGACACAATTTAACAACACAGAAATACAGACAAATACTTTTTTTAAATGTGAGTTTGAAAAACAATTGCTTTTGTGCAGTGAAAATGTGCTCACTGATCTGATGGTTCGTTTCAGTTTTCTCAGAATTCCAAGTGGTCGAGCGTAGACAGTGTCTTTGCCAGGTAGTTGCTGCTCAAGATGCACCAACATAGAAAACATGGAAGCCTCCAAATAAATAATTTGTCAGCATCTGCAAAATCACATTTCCATCGTAAAAACGTGCACCATGAGCCCGCTGTAACATGATTATCTGTAACAAATAATCATTATCACAAATGATCATAATTCATTTGAAAATTAATGGACACTAAATGTATTATATTATTATCATTAGACTACAAGTGGTACAATGCAGTATCTTTAAAGCATCTTGAAAGCTGAAATCTTGGGATACTGTGAAACTTACAAGTTTGTTGATTGGAAAAATTTAGAAGCCGGAATTTCCAAGGACAGCTGGAACACACCATGAATATGCAGGTTAGAATGGGTCAATTGTTTCTGGCATTGATTGATTAGATTTTTATATGGATCCAGATGTATCTCAGTTATGTAATACACAAAATTATTTTTATTATTATTATTAGGCAAATAAATTAATTAAATAAATGTTTATTTCTTTGCAAAACTTGCTAAATAGCTTGAAGCGTATCAACTATTTTATGTTGGCTTCAATGTACTTTTCATGCTCAACAACTGTTGTCAAGCTATAGTGCGTTGGTGACACCTGTAACGGATATAACCTGCCAAACTACGTGTGCTTATATACGAAAATAATGCATGTGAGTTAACATTACAATTCTCAATGACCATGTCTTAAAAGCCACGCAAACATTTAATCAAGAATGAATGGAAACGTTTGGCAAAGAAAGCCACATTTTTTGTTCACGTCATTGATGGATATGTGCTGTAATTAACAAGCCTGCTAGCTGGAACACTGGCTAGGTGCATCAAAACTGCGGATAAATCAGACAGTCATACAGAAGTTGTATTCAGAGCTACTTCTTTGCATCACTGCATTCAACTGCAGAGGTGTGTGCATGTGAGAAAGTTGAAAGTCTATGGCTTATATACACACAAACCTATATGTGTCTGTGTATACGTTAGCATAACATTAGCCTTTATCTACTCTGTAAAATACAGAAGTGGCATTAAAATGAAGATGAGCAGTATTTGTTTCATTCCATATTTTTTCTCTACAGATTTATCAAAGCCATTGTTGACAGTGTACAAGCTGAAGATGAGTCAACTTGTCATCCAAACTTCTCAGAGTAGTGACACTTCGTGTAAAAGAAGTGAGATATAAAATCATATTTAGCTGCCACTGTTGGCACCTAATAAAAGCTACATTTGGAGGAAGAGGAGTGATGTTCTTCTGCGGGAATTTATCCCAAAGATGGCTGCCCTGGGTCAATGTTGCGCCTTCAGGGAATCTCACAGTGAACAAGATAAATCACGTTAGCTTGGGCGTGTGCTGGCCGCAGGAAGCTAGCTTTACTTCTGTGAATTATTTACTATGATGTATAGGCCCTGCTGCTGAGAAGCCATTCTGTTTTTGGCTACAACCTCATCTCTGTTTTCCAAGACATATCTGTCATGAGGAGAAACTGAGAAAAAGAAATGGTGGACTTGATATATGTTTTTGGCTCCTTTCTTTTTTTTTTTTTTTTTGTGAAGGACACGCTAACAGCTGAAAGAAAGGAGCTCAAGCAGGATTTCATAACACCCTTACTGGGATTAGGGGAAGAAAAATGCATTGACTCCGGAACTCAGTCAGACACCAAACTGAAAAGCAGGAGAAGAAAAATGAATGCAGGCTTACAGTATATGTGTCTGTGGATTAATGCATTCATGTGCAACATATCTAAGCTTTTCTCTATCCTTTTTTTTCCCTCTTTAAATGAACAAGTATTTGATATATCATGAAAAACGCACGATGCAAACATCAATCACACTTAACGCTCACATGTCCAATGAAATTTGATTAATTTCATGCATAACTAAATGTTGGAGCAACATAGTTTTGAATTGGTTCAAATGCTTATTTCTTGCTTTTCTTTGATACTATATATTCTTTCAAATAACTTATTTATCTTTGAAACATGTTTATCGATTGGTTTATTTATGTAGTTTATTTTAAACATGTTCTGAAATTTACTATACTTATATTGTTACATTTCTATATCACACATTAACGTTTGAGCTTTAATATGACCTTTTTCATGTTTTCAGTTTCTCAAGAGGAATCAATTTTAGCATTTTAGGCCTAAAACACATTACAAAAAATATTATTGGTGCATTTTTATTTATTTGTAATTCTGCCTTTCCTTCTCATATCATTGGAAAGTACTGTGATATGTGGGATCCATTTACCTTCAGGGCTGAATCTACTAGGATCCCAGTTTGTGTGTAGTAATATGCGTGTGCAATCTAACGATGTGTGCGTGGTGCTGAACCACGGTTTGCATGTGATTTACTCAGCGTGATTGCATAAATGGGCAGCATGTACAAACATGGTGCAAACTCCGTATTTATATTAGTTCGGAGAGACCTGCAGCAAAGAGATCTGATAGCCACACAAATACTGTTTGGGAGCAATTTTATGAAAAAGTTACTGCTGTGAGTAAAACTTTGCAGCTGGATATGAAGTAAGAAGACGGTATCAAGACATTAGAAGATAAACAAAAGGAAATTCACAGCTTCTAGATTAACTAACTGGATGAAGACGTGCAATTTTGCATCTTCGAAAGACGCGACCCACAGTACACGCTGTTAGTAAATCAGTTTGTATTTTTTTGAGAGTGTGCGGTAAGTTTGCACACATTTTGGTACATGCAAACCTTTAGTTGATCTGGATCTAAGTGTGTTATGTCATCTTTTTTCCATAGAAACGCAAACCAGAGTATTTTAATCTGGAACAGTAGTTGAATATCAGAGACTTAAAATGGATGAGGTCTAACCTAGAAGACAGATTTGGTACAACTTTTTGTCAATGTGGGAGACTATCCATCTCTGCCCTGCTCCTATGTGGGATCCCACAAGACTCAGCCTTAGGCCTCCTTCTTTTATCCCTGTTACTGCTCCCATACATATCTATTTTAATAAATTATAGCATGTCTTTTTACAGTTATGCTGATGACTGTCAGATATTTGTGCCACTAAAAAGTCAGATCTGCTTAAGTGTCTTGAAGACATTAAGGCTAAGATGGTTCATAATATCTCCAGTAATAATGATATACTGACAAAGGTGACAGCATTTGCTGGAACTCCTCTGACCTCCCTTTAGATCTGTGTTCTTCAACCAGCCAACATAGGGAAGGGCTAAAAGTGGACAAAGGACCTCATTCAGCAACTGTTCTTAAGTCACTATCACAAAGATTGTAAACATGTTTGAATAAAGTTGGCGTTAATGCTCTTGTCAGTTCGGTTTATTAATATACAATAACAAAAAAAATAGTAGTTGTTTTTTTTTTCCATATATTTAATGTAACTTTAATTCTTTTACAAAACATTTTGGTATTTTAGAATAAACAGCAAGATATTGCAGATTATGTTCTACTCTTGTTCTACTTGATTGTATTAAAGTTGTCATATACAACAGTATGCTTGTCTTCTGAAATAATGCTTCAAAGGAAATATAATAAATAGCAAGTGTATGCTTTGTAAAGAAACTGTTACAATATTAGTCACAAAAAAGTACTAAATTTGTTAATTTTTTTTTTTTATCTCTGTGTTACTAGAAAAAAGCTATATTAAACATTAAGGTAAGGATGTAGCTGGATTCATGGGCACCTATGTTTAGAAAATGTCAAATCATCTTATTTTTCCATCCAGAAACACATGAGGTAGCCTGATTGTGTAAATCCCTTGCAAAGCTAGTAGCCAATCCAAGAGAATACCAAGTAAAAGGTGCATTTGCCAACTCATTAACCAATGCCAGCCTGCCAGTGGCCAGTACCGACTTATAATTTCCAAACTTTTGGCTCAGGTATAGCTGCTGCCAGTTCCTCGCTTTACTTGACATTGTCTCTTTCAAAGCGAAATTTATTCAGAACGCTTTTCTGTGTTGTTTTCAAGCTACTGCATATACTTGTTTGTGTTCAGCAAACTCCTAATGGATTATTTTTCAAGTCATTAAAAAAAGTTATTGACTTTGTTGCAGTTGTACAATTTAGTTATTGACAGTGGAGAAAAAAAAGGAAATTGGGTCATAGAAATTTGGAGCACAAGCTGTTCCCAGGGCACACAAAGGAAGTCTTTAGCTTCATAGGTTTATTTTTGAAGTCAGGATTCCAAGTCATTGGCATTCAAGCACCCATGTGCACCAGAGATGGTTACTTAGTGACTGAAGGTTACTGACGGCATGAATTAAGTGAATTTAAGAGGTGGATACTTACTGATCTTGGTCTCCCTTTTCTTTTTTTTAAGAAATAAAAAAAAAATCTTCATGCAAGTGACTGAAACTTGTCGATTGTTCCTGGTTTTCTGCCTCGAATGTGAGTCACTGTAAATTCCCCGAGGAGAAATGTGCTGGTTTGAAGTCAAGATCAAGAAGACGTGGCTGAATAAAAATAACACAAAAAAACTAGATTTGCACTGAACAGTTTCCCGGCGTTCCAGAAGTGATTGATTGCAGTTTAAAAGACTGGACGGACCATTCAAGCTCTTGCTGAGATGACAGAAAAAAGACAAGTCTGGAACGATCACTTGTTCTGTCTGGAGGTTTTTTCATCTAAGGTACTGTCCAAAATATTGTAAAGGCCTGCCAGGTGTATTTACACAATATAACAAGGATGGTAAGGCTATCACATTATCCAGTAAGCACAGAAAGCATGAAAAGCACTTTGCTATTGCGGTCCTTAGGTAAGATTTGCAAAGTGTAGGTAAGTTAAGACAGGTTTTCACTAAATTTACTTGAAAATCAACCTCGCTCCCAGACACACTCTGTAGTAGGCTGTCAATACATTTGCATTAAATTCAACTCAAATGGACTCTGTTAAAAATCAACACGCATCATTGGATCTTCAGGTTAGCTTTGAGATTGGTTGTTATCTTCTTTAGGGTTCAGCTCATGACATAGACAGATGTGTCTGGCTGCTTGATAAGCCTTTTAAGTGTATTTTGGTGGCCATTTAATTTTAAACATTTTGCATTCACCACCTGATCAATAACTTTCCCAATGTGCTAGATGCTACCCAAGCAGTGCACACTGGGCATTTTGCTGGAGCAGGAAATACATTTGGTTCAAGGCTGTTTATATTTTTTGAAAGGAAATTTTCTTTTTTTTTAAAAAAAGTTTTAACATTGCTAACATGTCTAAACACTGTTTATTTCATGTGTTAGACATATGACAGAACCATTCTTACCTGCTGTAGTTGACCACCTGCAGTCTCAATAAGGCAAAGTCAGATGGCTCAAGCAATTTACTCAAAACAGTTGAGGAACATATTTTGATTACTTGTTGTGTGAGGCTGTGTAGCTAAAATGCATGTAATATGAGTAGCGATAAAAGATGAAGCTAGCAAGCAATAACGGAATGCTAATTTAAGCTAGCTGGATAAACTACTTAATATGACCTGCTGTTGCCACGGGATGGTAAAATTCACATGTTTATGGTTGTAATGGCTTTAGTTTAGTAACATAACGTAAGCAAAGTGGAAATACAAATGGGGTTTACCACTTAAATATCTGTAAAGACTCACTTTGTTCTACCCATTTCTCCACTAGGCTGTGGGTATGAGTGGGGAAGTCATTCAAATAGTGTGTTTATTTTCCTAATGAATGCTGCCCCATTCTGTTAGCAATTTCTGCTATGGGACAAAGCCATCTGGTTTGCTTCAAACAGTCTAGCCACCAACAGCTGGCTAGAAGAGGGCAAAGTACCGCTGGGCTCGAGAAGAAGACTCGTCTGACTGACTGATCCTCTGTCCAGGGTATAGACCAGAGGTGTCCAGCTCTGGTCCTCGAGGGCCAGAATCCTGCAGGTTTTCTATGTATCCCTGCTCAGACACACCTGATTCAAATTAATTAGTAGTAGAGCTTAATCAGTTGTGCACGTCATTGGCTGTTTGATCCATTTAGTGGAAGCTAGATGTGTTGGAACAGGAATACATGGGAAACCTGCAGGACAGCGGCCCTCGAGGACCGACTTTGGACACCCCTGGTATAGACCATTGTCCCACTGAAACACCAACAGCTAAGCCAACATCTTGTCAGTGATAGAACTGTATTACCTCTCATTGTGTCTGAATCATTTAGTTGGTTTTTGCCTGATGCAATATGAGCATAGCAGAGCTACTTTTTCTCAATTTGAGGAGACTTTATGGAATCACTGCAGTAATTATGGAAAAACTGGGTAGGACAATATGAACATACTCATAGATCTCCATTCACTCAATGAAAATGAAGGTGCAGAGTCAAATCCTATTATTATTATTATAATCCTAACATTGAAGCCATGTTAAGACATTTTTCCCATGAAAACTTCCTAAATATGCAATTTGCATTAACATTGACAGCTTGTTTGGGATCAATAATTGCTGACTGTATTTGCAAAGATGAGATAAACTCAGGATAATGACTAATTATTTTCTTTTCGTTAGTTATCTTGATACCTGTATTGATTATGTTTTTAAAGACTTTATACAATTTTCTTCGATCAGATGTGCAGATTAGGATTTTTTTAAATAAAAAAGGAGAAAAAAAAGTATATTAGTTGTTTTAATACACAGGATAATTTTTCCTAAAGACTTTTCCCAGAATTCCCCCCATGGTTTGCTGCAAAGTAACATCTGAACAGAGCTGGAGCGCTCATGGCTGCGTTATGAGACGGTAATGTGAGGATATTGAGCAATCGAGCAAGCATGACACTGCCTGTGGCTGTACTTTCTGATTACCAGCCGTTCTCTGCTTCTCTAAGCTCAACGGGCCCTTCACCATGGAAACTCATCATCGCTGGTTTCCCATTGTGGCTCATTATGGAGCCACCGCTGCAAGCGCTGATCCAGGATCAGGTCAGCAGAGCCTTGGCACTTCAGAACTCACACATTGCCAGTTATTAAGGCTGATCTTGGGTCGGACTACAGAGACAGTGCCAACTAAATGCGTGCCTGAGTGCCTGAAGGTCCAGTTGCGGTTTTGCTTAAATCAAATAGAACTTCTGGTGCGGCGATGTTATTGGATCACCTTTGTACATGGATCATCTCAGATTATGTTATCAGTATATAACAAATGCTAATAAGGTTAGTGTGCCTTCTATATCAGACCTGTGTCTACAGAGACCACTGTGCCAGCTGTTTGCTGTATGGTTGATTCATTTAATGTTTATACAGACGCAGCTGGGACTTTCATCAGAAAATGCATACTAAATATGTGGTAATTACTGGTAAAAATTACCTAATTACTATAAATATTATGCATTTGCATATTAAATAATAATATATAAAAATAAATATTGTGGGGTTCCTAATCACGGTGTAAATCATTTCCAATGGAGACAATGTCAGCTACAGACAGCTGCTTTTATCCTTTTGTCCTTTTGTGGCCTTTGTCTTTTTAATTCAAAAACTACTGTTTGTTAAGCAGCGTGAATTCTGTACAAGAACAAAGATTCTGACCAGGCTCAACTTTTGGACATAAATAGCAATGCACATGTAAGAACATGCATAAGGGTTGACTGGATTCACGTGGGATTCAATAATTGGGCATGGTTCTTTGAAGTGGTGCAGTGGGACGGCACTGCTGAGGGGTTCGTCAGGCAGGAATCTGTAAGGCGACAGAGAGAAAACAGAAAAGTTGACTCCTCTGCTGCTCTGCTGTTAAAGTGAACCCTGATAGCCTGCAGGTGAAAAAGAGAGGATGAGGACTAAATACATCTGTATCCCAGACAACAACTTTTATTGTATCTGCGGTTGACGGATGGTGCTGAGGAGTGTCAACTGCACATCCAAACTGCAACACAAATTACCTACGGGGCTGTTCTGTTCCAGCAGCCATCATACTCTATATTTCTGCTTCCTGCTCACAGAGGTGCAGTTTTATTCAGTCATGAGGCTGCAGAGGCAGAGGCTGCTCAGTGTCCAAGAACAACCCATATTGATTTACAAATACTCCACAGTAATCCATAAAGGATTTGCTTGCACTCTATCTAATGTGTAGTGACCTGTTTCACTGCAGGAAATGAAAGCATCAAGTCAGATGTATTGTGTATTTTATGTATGGTGTAATTTAAAAAGTTCATTTTAAACTTTTCCATTTCATATTACAATGATATTGTTTTCCAGTTGCTATTTATGTCCAAAAGTTGAGCCTGGTCAGAATCTTTGTTCTTGTACAGAATTAGAACAGGTGATTGGAATTACAGGTACAGCGTTAAGCTGGTTTAAATCATATTTATCTGATAGACTTCAGTTTGTTCATGTAAATGACAAGTCCTCCTCCCAAACTACAGTAAGTCATGGAGTTCCTCAAGGTTCTGTACTTGGACCAATACTCTTCACGCTATATATGCTCCCTTTAGGCAAAATTATTAGACAGCATGGAATAAACTTTAATTGTTATGCAGATGATACTCAACTATACTTATCCTTTAAACCAGATGAAACAAATCAGCCCAATAGGCTACAAAATTGTCTCATAGACATAAAGACTTGGATGTCTAGAAATTTTCTCCTCTTAAACTCAGATAAGACTGAAGTAATTCTCGCTGGATCTGAAAAACTCAGAGCTAAATTTTCCGGTTTTGTAATGAACCTGGATGGCATTACTTTAGCTTCCAGTGCTACAGTGAGAAACCTTGGAGTAATATTTGACCCTGACCTGTCCTTTGGCCCACATATTAAGCAGGTTACTAAAACAGCCTTCTTTCATTTACGTAATATAGCCAAAATTAGGGACATTCTGTCTCGGAGTGATGCAGAAAAACTGGTTCACGCTTTTGTTACTTCGAGACTAGATTACTGTAACTCTCTATTACTGGGCTGTCCTAAATATGCCCTGAAAACCCTTCAGCTGATCCAGAATTCTGCAGCCAGAGTCCTGACCAGAACCAGCATGAGAGATCATATTTCTCCAGTTTTAGCCTCTCTTCATTGGCTGCCTGTTGAATCTAGAATAGAATTTAAAATCCTTCTCCTTACATATAAAGCCCTCCACAACCAGGCACCACTATATATCAAATACCTCATTGTTCCTTATATACCAAGTAGAGTACTTCGTTCGCATACTGCAGGCTTACTTGTGGTTCCTAGAGTCTCAAAGAGCCGAGCAGGAGGCAGAGCCTTTGGTTATCAGGCCCCTCTCTTATGGAATAAGCTCCCAGTTAGTGTTAGGGAAGCAGACACCCTCCCCACCTTTAAGACTAGGCTGAAGACTTATCTTTTTGATAAGTCCTATAGCTAGGGATGGTTAGCATCCCTTAGTTATGCTGCTATAGGTTTAGACTGCTGAGGGACATTTCCTGATACACTGAGCTGCTTTCTTTTTCTCTTTATCTCTTTCTTTTACCCCCCCCCCCCCCCCCCCCCCATAACAGTGTTGCATCATTAACATGTATGTCTCCTGTCTCAGCAGGTCTCCCTGGCCGGGAGTAGCAGTTCCTGTTGTCTGTTGTCTTTCTGTCCTCTTCCCCCCACACAGCAGAGGCAGATGGCCGCCTGTCCTGAGCCGGGTTCTGCCGGAGGTTTCCTTCCTGTTAAAAGGGAGTTTTTTCCTTCCCACTGTCGCCAGTGTGCTTGCTCAGGATGGGAGATTGAGTTGGACTCAACTCAATCTGTTGGTTTCCTTATATAGGCTGTTATGAATTGGCCTTCATTATGTTTTCCCCTCTGTCTGTAAAGCGTCTTGAGATGGCATTGCCGTGATTTGACGCTATATAAATAAAATTGAATTGAATTGAATTGAATTGATTTTCCTTTTGTTGCACTTTACAAGTGGAGATAAAGTTTAGAATGAAGTCATTCATCCAAAGGCATCTCCAATATTTGGTACCTCAAACAAATACATAAGAATAATTGTATTTAAAAATGTCAGTGCATGTAATGATAGAATATAAACAATTCAGAAAAATGCAGATCAGAACTCAAACAAATCCCTTCCTGCTGGTCCTTCATGTGGTTCGTATCGGTTCAGTACTTTGTAGCTTTTCAGTATCTGCTTGTTTCCACCGTGTTGAGTTAGTTTTGATTTTTGTTTTACAGCTAAGTCTGAGTAAATCTTCCAACCAGAACGTTCACAGTCAATGACTTGTGTGTTCATCTGTAGGGTGTATGACTGTAGAGAAAAACACTGCAAATATGTAGAAAGTAAGCATGGAATTCAAGAACGTGAATGGCTGAACAAGAATTCAATTCTAAACGCTTGCTAACATCTATACAGAACTATAAATATACAATGTATTTTTCCTGACTAGTCATTATAAACATCAGTGTAAAGGAAAAAATAATAAAATTCAATTTTAATCCAAATTTTATTAAACTGATTGAGTTCCAGAAAAAAAACACACACACACATGGACCAAATAAAACAGAGAAAGAGGAAGAAAAAATACTTGCATCAAAGCACGCATCACTCTAAAGTGGAGTCAGAAGTCAAAAATAAAAAGCTCTTGAAAACCTGACTCGAATCATTAACAGTGGTTGTAAAAATATGTTGATGTACTGAAATATCACAATATATTTTTACTAACAACATTGGATCGCTATTTAAAAGCACTCTTGATTTTTCTGCAATTTATAATATTCAGACATTAACAGTGGTGGTTCATTTTATGTTTCATTTAAACTTTACTGTTTTTTGTTCATGTTTTATTTAAACAATCGTAAGCGCTTAATTTTTTATTTCATTTATATAGATGTATATCTTAAAAGGATAAAAGTACTTTTTTTTTTTTTGGACATTGCTTTGAAAAATACTTTTAAAAAAACATGTATTCTAAAGAACAATTGTTTATATGTTTGCTTTTATGTTTCACTTAACTGGTGTTTGATGCTACAGGGATAGCTATTAGAAATCTTTACTGATGCAATAGATTTTATTGTTTTATTCATCTTGTGCATTGAACCAAGTGTTTTTATTTAGATATTTGTGTTCTTACTTAGTTGTTGAAATAATTTGTATTGTTGCCACTATTGTATTGCCAGAATTGTGTTAATACTCACCTCTAATATTAACTCCAAGCCGAATCCATTGAGGAGGGAGAAAAGTAGAAAAGTAGGTAATAGAGGGAGTAAAAAAGCAAACCGACTGAGAGAAAGACTGTAAAGATTTGGACTTGAACCAGTTGTTTCTTGCTTGTTATCCACCCCAACCTGCATCCTACTAATAAGATGTTTGTTGCCTTAGTGGTAACCGTAGGGGTCATCCGAAACAACAACTGTAGCGCCAACTGTTCAGCAGAAATACAGAGCTGGTACTGAACAACAGTGAATTGCTGGAACTTTTACAATCACTTGCTTGAGGTTTTTGCTCCTCTTTAATCCTATTATGCTAAACATATTATTTGATACATAAAGTTTCTCAGACCTTTTGCATCAGTTTATGGTAAAAACTTGGCCCAAAACTCTGTTGTACATAATCTGATACTTGTCTTCTGGATACCAGGAAGCAGAATAGTACAATAATTTTAACATATGATACTATAACAAATGGTAAATATACAAAACAAATTAAAATAATATTAATATATTTTATATTTTGTGAAAGGGGCAAATAAAGATGATTTTTTTTAAAAATCAAGCATTTTCCTTGGTATTAGCATTGCATTTGAAATTTTGGTATGCTGACAACCAAGCCAAGCCAACTTTATTTATAAAGCACTTTCTGACAGCCACTGCTAACAAAGTGCTAAACATAACATAATTTACATATTAAAACATAAACCAATAAAACAGAAAACAATACAACTGTCAAGTTTAAAACCATAAAATATAAAAAATAATGAAAGAAATAATTAATAAAAGCAAACTTATTCTGGGTAAAATGCCAGTGAAAATAGGTGGGTCTTAAGAAGAGATTTAAAACAACCCTACCACGACGGCATGTAAAGCACCCTGGGAGGACTTGTTGGTCATGAGACTGAATTAAAATACAAGTTCAGAACAAGTTTAGTTAAATACAGTAGAATTTGGTGTGAATCAGTCCAACTGATTGTTTTCAGATATAATAACTTATCCAAAAAGAAATCTAAATAAGAAAAACAGCAACATTGATGAGGATATTCAAGGGAATTTTTGTAGGCTTTAATATCACAGATGACCACTTTGATTAACCCCCTAAAATATTCTTAAATAAAAATAATTGTAATGGCACTGACCAGCATAAAAACAGTTTAGAGGTAAAAACATCTATTTTTTGCAATGTTGATCTATGATGCCTTTTACTATTTAATGTCTTGCTTGTGTTGTCCTCACTCTCACATGTGCGTCTCCTTGGATAACAGCATCTGCTAAATGACTGTAGAATTTTAACAGTAATATTCTGTAGATCACTTAAATACTTCTTACTTTCCAAACCAGCCTTCTTTCTCCAGACTTAGGAAAGAATAATGGGAGGAAAACGAGTAAATCTGCTTTTCTTTTTTTTTTTTTTTAAGTTCATGAAATGAAGGAAATCTGAAGGAGACTAATTAGATTTGCCTTTCTGTTTTAGAAAATATAAGAAAAGACAGTTTGTACTTCATCATCGTGCGATGTAAGAATGAAAGCAACGCAAGGACTAAAAATTCATTACAGCCTCATTATTGTTTGTGATTAATTTTCCCTCTTGCTGAATTGAGCTGGTTTAAATCCTTTTCGAATGGCCAAGAATCCAGAATTCAATAAGATGCTGAAAAGCATTTCTGCGTGCGATGAATCCCAATTAGTTACAATTAGACTCGTCAGTGCAGCATGGCACAGTTTTTCTCAGGCTGAATGTTTTACTGAGGTTGTCCTATCTGTCTCTCAGGGAGCCTGTGGTTCTTGCTCAAGTAAACTGGTATGCCCTCACAAGCATATTCCCATTTTCTGCTTCACTGAACTGGTGGTCCCCAATAATCCCAACACCATCATTTAGTCAGGCAGTGCTGTGGAGTGTTTTCATTTTACCCCCCCTCCCCTCTATTTTCTCCATCCCACACAAACGGCTTGGATTCCCTGAGTCTAGCAGAGTAGAATTAATGTGTATCGTTTGTTGGCTTTTTCTTTTCTTAAAGCACCTTGAAAAAGAGTAAAGAACAATCTCCTCAAGAAAAAAGGTGTTTTAAATTTGCACAGTCGTTTTGGGAAGCTGAATGCTTTATTCTATTGTTATTTTGCTCCGATTCTACAGCCAGCATCCCTTCCTACACCTTACAGACGGAGTAGTTCCTTCTACTCAAAGAGGCTTTCAGATGCAGGAGCCCCGGCGAAGTGCTTTTCCATCATCTCTCCCATGCTCTGTCATGCGGACAAGCAGGGTGGAACAGAACGGCTGCTGCGCTTTTATACTGAGAGAAAGGAGAGTGAAAGAATGAAAACTGGTGATGGAGAAAGAGCGCAAGACGGAAGGGGGGGGGGGGGGGGGGGGGGTAGGGAAAGTAAAGCCTCGTTGAAATGTTGGCACTCAATCAGGTGCTTTAAATTCTCTGCCATATAAAAGGAGGTGAAAGAAAATGCACAGGACTTCTCTGAAATAATTCAAACTGTAAAAAAGACAAAGACAACAAACACATCGAGGCACAGACAATGTGGAGGCAGGGGAAATAAAAGTTAAGCTTCCTCGCTCGTCCTTTGCTCCATGTCCTTTAAGACACAACCATTTTTCCTCCTTAAAGATAAGGATTTGATTATCCAGGACAAGCTCATCTTAAGCTGAGCCCTCTTAGTTCCACATGCAGGAAAACATCGTAGAACAATAAGTTGCGGATATGAATCGAATGACGGCGTTACACTTTGGAAGAGCGAACCAGCTGTGTTAATAGAGGTCTACGGAGAACAAAGGCAGCCAAGGCTTACGGTGATGGACGCAAATCCTGAGTCTTGGTAACTACCTGCTTTCGCTCCCATTCCGAGCACGGCTGACAAGAACTTTGATCTCGCACATCCAGTCACCTGGCTCTTTTCCACCAGCCGGGATAAGTCTAGACAGATAACGCATGCACTTTTGTTCCCTGAATTTCACCGGTTTACAACTTCCAAGAGTCTTTTTTTTTTTCTCACGGAGCTTTGCCTCCGATGAGTTTACATGGTGAGACGTGAAAACGTAACAATGGCATCATTTGTTTCCTCATTTTTTCTCGCGTTTAGCTTGAAAATGACAGCTCTTTCTTATCTTGGCTAAGGAGCATCGACAGTTATTTTTTTGAGTGTTTCACAGGATTAAAATTTCTCCTCTATGCCCGGGGTTGAATCTGACATGGTGGATTCATCCTTAGAGGTTTCAGCTGATAAATTTACAGATATGAGTCTTAATGGTGAAACCATCCCAAAATACCAGCTCTGAGAACAAAACCCCGCAAGTGACTTTCAACGTTGCATGGTTGTTGGTCTGTTTCTGAAACTGCTGATCTGCTGGGATTTTCACACACAACCATCTCTAGGGTTTGTTAGGAATGATCTGAAAAGGAGAAAATATCCAGCGAGCAGCAGTTGTCTGGAGCAGAATGTCTTGTTGATGTCAAAGGAGAGTGGACAAACTGGTTGGAGATGATAGAAAAACTACAAGAAGTCAAATAGGTACTGGTTCCAACCAAGGGATGCAACATGGCATCTCTGCACACACAATACGTCCAACTTTGAAGCAGCTGGTCTACATAAGAAGACGACCACATTTGCCAGCTAAGAACAAGACTTACAGACTCACCCAACCTGGACAACAATAGAAAATCTTGTCTGGTCTGATTAGGCTCCATTTCAGTTGCAACATTCGGATGGTAGCGTCAGAATTCAATGGAAACAGCATGGATCCATCCTGTCTTGTATCAGCAGCTCACGTTGAAGGTGGTAAATATAATTGCTGACCACGTCCACCTCTTAATGAGCACAGTGTAGCATCTTTTGATGGATACTTCCAGCAGGATGATGCACAAACCCCACATCATCTCCAGCTGCTTTCTTCAACATGACGATGGGTTCACTGTACTCCACCAGATCTCAGCCCAACAGAGCTGCTTTGAGCTGTGGCGGAACGGCAGATTCTTCTAAAAAAATCTCTGCACAACACCTTTTTATTCACGCCATGAAAGATGAAGGCAGTTCCCAATGCAAAATGACAAAGTGGCTGCTGAGTGTATTTCCAGCAAGCAGTAAAGCCACAGAGAGTGTACATCTCATTATATATATGTAATTGTGTTTGTGAGTAGCAGCATGCAGGATGGATGATATTGATTTTAGCGCTTCACATTCACCTCGCCTCTCCTCCTGTTTTACCTGCTTTAATATCTTTTCATGTATATTGTCGGAAGAGCAGTTTAAAGCCAGAACAACGCATACAAGCATATACACCACATACTTTCGCTTCTACTGAGCCTTAATTACAAGACGCACAGTGTGTTGCTGTAGAAGCCATCTTAAAGTTACAGCCATTTTAAGGAATCACAGTCAAGATTGTGTTAGTTATTATGGTCCAGTAGCTAGACACCAAGGGGATATAATTCTTTCTCTTTTCTTTGTTTTTATTCTTAAGATCTTACCTTCAGTAGACACTGTGAGATTGCTTTCAGTCCTGAACAGCAGGGAGGGGGTCTGACAACAAAGTTAAGCCAACAGCTACGCACAACACTGGCAGGATAACACAGAATATTTCTTCATCTAAATAAAATAAACTTCATTTAGATTTTTTACACATCGCTAGTATAGCCATAGATTTTTATTTACTTAGTTGCTACGTTGATCAACCAGAAAAAGTCTCAGCAACCATGTTTCTCTACCTGAGTCCAACAGTCCAACATGGTCTCATTGCAAAGTATATAAACTACACACCACTTCTCACATACTTTATCTGCATTTTATGCTTTTTATTTTGTTTAAGTAACACAACAAATGGTAAGTGCGGGGCAAAAGTACACTACTACTATTCTATTGGATTTATTGGGAAAGCGTGTCCAAACTTTTGACTGGTAGTGTATAAGGCTGGGTTCACCCTCTAAAAATGCAATGCATGGAACGCAACAAAAAGCAACATTCTGCAGTATTTTTTTTACTGCAATAATTTGTACAAAATATCTAAAAATACAACTAAAAGGCTGAACTGTTGGATGCAGAGAGGATGTGTGGTTTGAGTTAAAAATATTGCTTTATAGCCCTTTCTGTTAGCTAATGTCGCTTATCATAAATCACTCAATTCTGCAAATACAAAGTACACTGATTGCTTTTTGTTCAAATCTATTGAAGTAAGACACTCCGCGAAGAAATACTTTACACAACACTATTTCATAAAGGATTCATCTTTTAAAAGGGACAAATTGTTAAGTTACAAAGAAAACATAATCTGGTATTGCATATTCGTTTGCAGTTTGCTGGAAGGGGAAAGAAGAAGAAAGTGTTTTCCATCAAGCAGTAGAAAATCACAGAACCTGTTTGGTGACGCCGACAGAGAATAATTTTATCTGTGGGTGTGTTTTAGAAAAACGTGGGTATGAGACTATCAGTCCACGGCCACACGTGTGCGAGGATTCATGGCTACAGGACACAATTAACATGGATTATAGTGATTTGATTTAGTTTATTAAAAAAGTCTACCTTTGATATTTAAATTCTTTCATATGTCCTGTTTAAGGACTCCGATGCTCCAGGTGAACAGTTTGAAATGAAGACAATATGCAAACATTAGTCAAGCTGTGGTGTTATTAGCAATCTGTGACCACAGCTTAATAATATTTAAGCATGCAGTGACTTCTTATTAATTTATAGCTAAGCAATAAAATGCATTTTATTCCCATATTGCAAGCCTGGCTTCCTATTGATCACCTGTGTTCTGTGTAGTTTAGATCAAAAAGCCTAAAGTTTCAATGCAAGGTCAATTATGTTCCTCCATTGGCGATCCAGGTTCATGGTGGTGGGAGCCTATACAACCTGCTGTCGAGCGAGGAGGAGCATAGCTTGGACAGGTTGCTAGTCCATCGCAGGGTCAACACAAAGAGCTCTAGGAGTGATCAAACTCTCTGCTACAGAGAGTTTCAAAGAGCTAATTAGATGCATGTTTTCTCAGACTGTGAGAGGAAGCTGGAGTACCTGGAGAGAACACACTCACACACAGGCATGCACATGCAGGTCCACACAGAAAGGCCCCAGCTGAGTTTTACAGCTCAAACCGTCACACCGCTGCGCAGCCCACTTCCATTCAATCCTTTTAAATAACCCAATTTCATTCAAGCTAGCATACTGCTGTGGTTTTATTAACAATCACAGCAAGAATCTACTAAATCTGATATTCCAAAATATTAGTTTTCATTTACTGTATAGTGTTAGTAACACACACGTTACGGCGACTTTTCAAAGAAAAATAAAAGTTTCACAAAAGGTAAAGGCTTCATTGATTCAGAGGTTATTTTCATACATCATTAGTGTTGTATCATGGCATCATGGGTGTTTCAGGTCTTACAACCCTCCACCGGATGACCAGATCAGGGTTGATCAAGCCTCGGTCCAAGTGGAATTCTGCTAATGGCCCCACTGGTCTCAGCTACAGTACATAGATGCCTTCTGTGCAGCCTCAACATTGTTGTTAATACACTTCTTCTCATACCTGTGGTGTCCAGCGTTACATTGGCCGTCCCTGGAGTGTGACTGGCAAACCTCCTGCAGCACCTGGTCTTCATACCATTCCTTTCTGCAGTCCTTCACCACCTCCTGGTATGTTGTCCTCTTCCTCTATTGCATCTAATCCATTCACTCCTCCCAAGGCGCTGTTAGTTCCAGAGTTGTCTCGAGACCTCTGAGACCAAGATGATGTCAGGGCTCGGCGAGGTTTGGGTGATGTAAGATGGATTTGTTCTGCTGCCACGTGCCGTGGAAGGCAAACTAACAGGACAGTATTTGGATCTGTCCAGTGACCTCTGTCCTTCTGACATATCATATTTCTGGCTGTGGCTTTGGTTCATCTGTTGCTGCTGATCGCCTCGCTGATTGACTCAGCAATGGCTACTTTAGCACGATAACACTGTGGATGTGGCCAGTACAGCTTCTGTACATTTTCTTTAGATACGGTAGAATATATTATTCTATATTTTATTACTATAAGTATGTAATATATCATTGTGGCTCCTCTGGCCAGTATAACCATGCAGTGCAAATCTAATATCTGTGGTTTCCCTAGATGGTAAAGCAATACATAAAGTGAAAACCTGAACAGAAAGGTTTCAACAGATGCCTGCAAAGCATCATTCCAGTGGGAGCGGCACCTGCAGACCAAAACTGCCATCAAAACAGCCAATGTGTTGCAGCTTTGCTGCAAGAATTCCTTATAAATTTTCTCGCATGTTAAAGTTGCACAAAGCCAAAATGCTGCAGAAACTAAATGTGCTTCCAGAATGTAAATGTTTTGCTGAAGTCACAGACTTGTTTCTTGACATTTTAATTTAACGCTTTTAACTTTTGAATTATTTTCTTGGTCTTAGGGCTGGGACGATATGCTTTTTGGGGGCCTGATTTAAGTTAAATTGTGATTCCTTAATATTGCCGATTTTAGTTTGCTTTATAAACACCAGACCATGTGAAAAAGTTGCCTGATGACCATGTTAACAGACTATATCATGAGCCACATTTCCCAGATAAAACAAAAATCAACTGTGAGTCAGTTTTGAAGACTTATTCTGCAGCAATATATTGGAACTTCTTCTCTTTTTCTGAAACTGGACTGCAGATACAAGAGGTTAACAAAGAAGGTATAGAAAAAAATATATACTTTTCTGAAGGTCATACTCAGAAAGATGCATTTTAGACTTTTCTAACAGAATGTATGAAACGTATGAGCTTTCTGAAGTAAACTTCTACATTTACCTTCACACAACACAACTTGAAATTAACATACTAGATAATAAAGTCCATTTAAACTCTCTTATCAAAGCCTGGACCTGGATGTAAAAGCAAACAAATCTGGAATATATATATATAAAAATATGTTCTCAAGTACTTATTTAGCTGTTCCTGCTCAGTCAGTGCTGTAAGAAAACAAGTGTAGGGCCAAAATGGATTGAATCCCTGGAAACTTAAATTTGAGCCTTTAATTTTATATGAAGCTGAATTTGAAGGGTCCTTTTTAAAATACTGGACTTTAAAACTAGTAAATTAAACTTATCATCCATTGTACAAAAAATACACTTTTCAAATACTCTGCTCCTACTTTTAACCAAGTTCTCCATCAGGCTAGTGCCTGGGTATATCGAGATTGGTCAACGTGCTCGGTGGTGAGGCTGCTCCGCCGAGCAGTGACAATGTCCCCAGCTGTAGAGAAGACACATTTAGCAGAGACGCTTGTCTCTGCTTTTCCCTCAAAATGTGTCCATACTTTTGATTTACAATGTGATGGTGGAGATATTATCTCTGCACATCTTCGAGTGTGTAAAGTGTTTTCCAAAACAAATATAACGTCATGTTACCCAACAGTCGAAATGAAACATTTCACACTCTGCTGGAGAAAAGCTGTAACTTTTTCTCCATCTGGCATATAAACATCTAAACAGATAAACCTTTTAAAATTGAAAAATCAATTTAAAACTTGTAAAACAAAAAAAAATAAATAAACAAAAAATCCAATTTTATGTGAATGGATTTTTTTCTCCCGCCCTACTAATAATCATATTGCAAGCATGCGAGCTCTCCTTTGGTGTGTTTGGGAATTTAGATTTTAATTTTTTTTTTCTCTCTTCTTCTACAACTGCTCTTGTTTGCAGCGTTAGATGCAAAATGTCAGAAGTAATTGAGAGATAGGGATCAGAACTGGAGAGCTAGAAATAGGTGAGGTTAAACTGCCTTCAGGCCTCCACATTAGTTCATACCTGTCATTCTCTTGGCCTTTAAATAAGACTTATTCAGGTCAAGTTTAAAAAGCTTGATTTTCTCTCCATCTCCAGCATTTCACTCTCAGAGGCTCAGACAAACCCACCGCTGAGCCCTCTGATCTGAGGTTTGATCTGGTGGCCTTGCCTGTATAAGCTAGCCTGAAATATAGCAGGATGATCCTTGTCCTTTAGAGTCCATTAAGCCCTACTGATCCAACACTACATTTTTCCAAGCAGTGGCCGGTCAATGCTCTTAACTCTTGGGTTTGCTTTGAAAGAATACCAACTATTAATCAAACATAAACCCAAGTGAGATATTTTCTTTGTTCAGTTTTTTTTTTTTTTTTTTTTTTTCCCACACGTAGCCATCGTTACGCTTCGAAAGACTCTAGCTGCAAGAACAAGCGCACTAAAAGTACACTTCAAAAATGGTTCTCTCTTTATTTCATGTGTCATTTGTGAAGGCTGGCTAAGCGTCGGAAACCTGACCCAAAGCTCAGGGAGTCTTCATTAAATCATTGTAAAGACTGTTTTACCCATGTAGAGATCAAAAGCCTAATAACGCTCCTTCATTTTTAAAAAGAATCCAAATGAGCCAGATGCACGAGCTGTGATAAATGAGAAGAAATAAAAACCAATTCTGCACCTTTAATCTTCTCTGTTGCTGCATCACGCATATTTTAGGTTGGAAGATCCAAGATTTTTTTTCTTTTGTTTTAATCTCCTTTTGACTGTCTCTGATGCCAGCTAAAGGGAATGAGGGATTCAACCAATTAATTTACAGAAGCCTGCAATAAAAGGGCTGCAAAGAAAGTGTCCAAGTGGATGGCCTCACCATTCAATTAATTAAGTAGAGTGCGTATTGTGCTACAAGTTAAACGCAGTGTAGTGAGAAGGTGATGTCATGGCTCTAATGGAGAGGCGGAGACTTTTGTTAGCTCTGCAGATGTATGGGGGACTTCTGAGATGCCAGACTTCTGTTAGTTTTGATTTTATATGCAAACTTCAGGCTGATGGAGCTGAAATAATAAGTGTGCGTTTTGTTGCTTGTATGCAAAGTACTCAACAAAATTCAGGTCTTGCTGGGATATTAAAGTTTTACAGGACTGAATAACAGACTTATATGCAGGCATACAGGAGACAGTGTTACATGTTGGAAATGTTGACACTGGTTCAGGTTGTAACGGAAGAGGAAATGTCAGCAGTTCACCACGACAGCTTCAATCCTTCAACAAGAGAGTTTTATGTTTTCACTTCTCCTTACTAGTGAGCGGATTGATCCATATATATTATTACTATTGTAAATTAATACAAAATTATAATAAAAACTTGTCTCATTTTGAAGTAAGATGTTCATATGCTCATCTCCAGTAAGTGAAAGGTTACTTCAGTTTGTGTTTAAAGCTGAGGTAGGTAATGTTGGGGAGGTAGGAAGATTTGAAAGTGGCACCCAGTCTTGGCTCCTCCCCCTTTGCTTTTGTTCCTTGCGTGATCCAAAGCTTTTTTATTTGCAGTTTTTACCACCAATGATTTTCTCTTACTCGGCTGTTTAGCTGGAGGAGACAAATAAACCGAGCCGGGTCGGGAAAATCCTTCCTGCATTTTCTCAAACATGTTTGCCTTCCGAGTTTCTTCTTCACTACTTTGTATTTTCATCCTGATGCGCTGTTTATATGCAGGATGTGGCTGACAGTTATGCGCTGCTGGAGGGGGAGGAGGGGAGCCGGGAGAAGAAGCTTACGAAACATAAGAAACGAACAACTTCAATTCTGTCCCAACATTTGGATTGGTCAGAGTTTTTACAGATTGACAGTAATCTGAGGGGTCTAACTATGTTTCTTATGGTTCATGATGTATTGTATAACACACAGATTACTATCAGGACGAGGAACCACTTCAACCACAGTTAAAAAAAAAAAAAATGTCTCTAAGCAAAAATACCTACTCTAACTTTAATTGTTGTGATGGCCGTACCAACGGCCACACATCAAAAGGCAGTAACTGCGAGCTTAACACATTTTCCATGATTTAGATGATCATTTAAACTAAGTTGAAATGCTTTGATTCCTTTTTGTTAGCGCACACATTAAGAAGCCATTGTGTTTTCAACTGTTTGCTTGTTTTTTGTTTGACCTTATATGTTTTTCTGTTCATTGGTGCTAAAGGGCTTGGACACTGAGGGGAAGGCGTGTGCATGAGAGGAAGTGCCACGGGCCGTTTGGAAGATCTCTCCTTATGAGGGGGAGATCCTTAGGTTAAGTTAGTTTCTTTAAAAGTTTATTATCTTAATTTTTTCCACTTTTGAGAAGTTTGGTTTTTCTTTTTTAGTGTTTTTTTGTTTTGAATAATCAAACTTACTCTTAGGTTCTGTTTTTGTTTAGTTTGTTTGTACATTAATGTGTTACCCCGTATTGTAACTGGTCTGATCAGCCAGTATTTAAATTCCTCTTTGTTTCTTGTCTGTTAGGCCCGTTGTTTTGTTGTTATGTTGATTTTGGTACCTAATCTGTTAGTTTAGTTATTTTAGGACTTTGATTTAGGTTTTTGCTCAGGTCTTTTTGCTTTTTCTTAAAACACTGTCTAAGGCAAATAAAACCCTTTTTGTTTTGAAACAAACTGTGTTTCTCTTCCTTTGCCGGCATGGTTCCTCACAACTGTACATGTGGGGGCCTGAGAGCTGATTGCAGTGAAATTTGACTCTACAGAGCACTGTGGACGTGAGATAATTGGTCTTAGGATGAGGATGTTATAAAACGCCACTTAGTCCCAGTCTGGTCAGGTATCTGTGGCTGCTTACAGCAAACTCAATGTTTCAGCTAAAAGTGGTGTCTGTTTTAAGAGTAATGCGTTCCAAATGAGCTCCACCAAGCAGCTCATTTGCACCTGTATTGGAATTTTCATAGTCCTGCATTTACATTTTTTTTGTAACCTGTACATTTAAAGCTCCTAAATACATTCATAATGAATCCACAGTGCCTTGGCTATATAGTGATGTTTGTTTCATTTTTATATCCTATTGTGTTCTCTTGCAAATTCCATAGATCCTCTATTTTTTCCTGTTTAATTTCATGGTATCCAGAATCCAGATCTATCTTGGATATCTTGTAAAGCCTGTTGGGAACTTTGAGCCTGCTGATCATTTACTGTGGAGTTATATGCATATATACAGAAAATGGCCCTGTCTCTAAGTGATAACTAACTTCAAAACATTCCTAGATCCACAAGGTGATCCACATCACGCCTAAAGTTTAATGGAATCTAAGGTAGACCATTCTCAGAAAAAATAAATAAATAAAATTAAAATCCATCCAGTAGTTGTTCCATAAGTTGCAAACAAGCAGACAAACAAAGAAATAAATGCAGGCTAAAATATAAACTCCTTGCTGGAGGTTATAGGATGAGATGCAGATAAATTCTGTCACTGACTTTAAGCTATGAGAGGCATGTATACACTTCAGCCATACTGGCGTTGATAATATCGACGCTAACTCTGTATTAAATCAATCGATAATAATGTAATGACTATATTTTAATGGAAGGTTTGAAAACTGTCAGTCTTTAAAAATATGGAGGAAAACGTGTTTTTGACAAATTTGGTTCACAGCTATGAAAAAAACATGCCTAAAATCAGCTTCCTTTGCAGAGAAAGGGACACATTTGGATATTTAAAATATCACCAGTAATAACTTCATCACTGGACATTCAATTACATTTCTAAATGTAAGTCTTGAAAACAATCAGAAACTTCATAAGTAAGAACGGTTTGTGGTTCTGGGTCGAGTTGTTTACTGCTGTGACAAGGTACGTACATGCCAAAACATCTGCTTCTCTGGCTGATATGATTCTAAATCAGGATTTTTATCCTTTTTGTAATATTTTCATCCATGACAAATAACTTTGCTTATGTTTTAATGTGTTAAAAAAAAGTGATAATCTCTTTGCATTAATGTGTTACTTTTTAACAGGGCTGTCAAAAGTGTTAGTATCAGTATCTGTATCAACAATACAACAATACCCCCCACTCCTTAACCCAAGCAGTGTTTGGTGTATTCTTCAAACTGGGATGATGAAAGTTTTCATATCTTTAGACTGCAGTAAGTTCTCTCAGGGAATACTGTGGAGGCTGACCAAGTTAGAAAAAGAAACAATCAACAAAGGGTGTGAAAACATGGTGAGAAAAAAAAAAGTACATTTTGATTCTTTATCAAACTCATTCTGAAGTACTGAAAATATTACAAAATGTTTGGCACAAAACTGAGGGAAAGTTTGGGTGACATTATTCAGTTTTGCCATGATGTAGAACTGCAATATGAAGACATCTTTGTTACTAATTAGAACATTAATATACTTCTGTTTACACTTAGGACCACAGTGGAGATGAATGGTCTCAAATAATCCTTTTTTTTATTTACAGATGTTTTTGTGACTAAAAATAAGAATCACTTGGCAGAGCGATCTTGTGATACACCTCATTCCTTTCAGTGTTATTTTTCAGAACCCCTTTTCCCAACTTTACGCAGGTTTCTGTGCCTCACCTTACCTAGCAGTTCAAATTACAAAGCAATTGAAAAAATGGCGTCCTTATTTACCACTTGAACTCCTTCCTTCCCGGGCGGCTTTATTGGAAAAAACTCCTTTATGTTGTTGCTCTTGGTATTATTGCTGCATCCAGAGTATCATGGAGCTGTTGCACACCTTAGGTCTGCTCTAATATTATTTACCTGGAAAAGATTCCATGTGACATGACCTAGAAATGTCTAAAGCCAGTTGCACACATGCCTTTTCAAGCTGGGAAGAATCTGCCTTTGCTGCATATTCGTGTAAAGTAAAAAAAAAAAGCAAAACTGGAGATTCAAGTTGAGCCACTGATGTTGCATCTAAGGGAGGAAGAGACATAAGAGAAACAGGCCCATTTCACTGATCTCATGATGCCAGCTTGATGTTGCTTTTGTCCCGATTCAATTCTGATTTCTTGGGTGTTGATTTGATTTAAATTGCGATTCTCAAAATTCTTCAATATTGCTGATTTTTGTAGATTAAAAACCCCAAAAAATTCATAAAACTTTTTTTTGCTAGTAATTTTTCTTGATTTTAGTTAAGATAAAACAACCCAGTAGCCAGACCATCATTCTGCTGCTATAATGCCCAAGAAGACAAGTAAAAAGATCAATAAAACAAAACAAAAAAAGACAAAAATCTATAGTAGATTGATTTTATTTCATTGAAAAAAATCTATTTTTTTTAAACAAATAAGTCAATTTTTTGTAACAAAAAAAATCGATTTTAAAATTGTGAAACAAAAAAAAATCCAATTTTCGATTTTTCGATTCAATTTTTACACCCCTAGTAAATTACTGCAGTGAAATAATGGTGGACTGACGACATCCTGAAAGGCGCACATGGTCAAATCATCCAAGACTTTCTTCACACTGCAGTTGTTGATGCAGAGATACGATCGTTTGTGTGGTCGTTCGTGCTACGATTTAAACGAGACCTCCGTCTCACTTCAGTGTGCCCTGAACCCACCTGCATTCGCAGGGGTGGATGTGACGCCACTCTGTAGCATGTGTGTGTCCGTTTTAAAGTTAAAACAATGACAAACTAACTGTTCTGTCCATTGTTGACATTCAATCTCAAACTTGTGATGTCCTTCTTAAAGTCGGATAAAACGTGGCATCAGTGTCTAGATAGGATTTTTTGATAAGTCCTATAGCTAGGGATGGTTAGCATCTCATAGTTATGCTGCTATAGGTTTAGACTGCTGAGGGACATTTCCTGATACAGTGAGCTTCTTTCTCTCTTTCTTGATCTCTCTCTCTTATTTCCCCCCATCAACGGTGTTGCATCATTAACATGTATGTCTCCTGTCTCAGCAGGTATTGTCTGTTGTCTTTCTGTCCTCTTCCCCCCACACAGCAGAGGCAGATGGCTGCCTGTCCTTGAGCCAGGTTCTGCCGGAGGTTTCCTTCCTGTTAAAAGGGAGTTTTTTCCTTCCCACTGTCGCCAGTGTGCTTGCTCTGGATGGGAGATTGAGTTGGAGCTTCCAACTCAATCTGTTGGTTTCCTTATACAGGCTATTATGAATTGGCTTTTGTTATGTTTTTTTTTCCTGTTTGTAAAGCGTCTTGAGATGGCATTGCCGTGATTTGACGCTATATAAATAAAGTTGAATTGAATTGAATAGATTTTGCTAGGTTGCTTAGAAAAGATCCAACATACCTCTGATTTAGTGCCATGTGAAAGAGGCCTGAGCTGGATTTGTGTTGTTCAGACTAGAATAAAAAGATCTAATGTGGCTCACATATGGACAGTAAAAGTTGGATGGATGCATCAGTCAGCTTTGACCCCACCCCACCCCCCTCCATGTGTTCTCTCATGTAGTGCTTTTCTGTTTGGATGTGTGTTTTTTTGTTCCATCGTCACTCTTCCTCATGTAATCTTTTCCTCATCCTGCATAAAAAAGTGCATCTCTCTGTGGCTGCTGCCTCAGTCTGCCTGATCCTGTTTATGTCGTATGGATCTTGTTTTGTCTCCTCTTGGACGGGTTGTACTGGAATTATTCTATTGTTTCGCTGGACGCTGGCTCAATATCAAATGTAGCTGATTCTGATTTTTGCCTGCGGTGTTAATGGAACCATAAAAGTAAAGATGAAGAGCTTCGATATTTTTTTTCCATTATCCTGCAAAGACTGGAAAATACATTGTGAAAGGACAGGAAGTAATTCTGACTTTAAATGACTTTATTGTTTGACTTTAGCTTTGACAGTAATTCCTCCACCGTGGATCCACCTGTACTCTGAGTTCTCTCAGTGAGTAAAAGCTGACATTCACACAGGTTTTAATGCTCAAATCCAATTTTTGTTTACTGAAATCCAACTTTTTTGTTTGCTTTTTTACATTATCATCATCGATTCGATGCTCATCACGCTAAAGTGTAAACAACAACTTTACCTTGAAGTGACAGAGAATACCTCATCACACTCTGCGTAGTGTTTACAAATAAATATGGATTCTCCATGTGTTTCTATTTACACTCAGATCTGACAAAATTCTGCCCAGTTGATGAATGAATTAAGGAAACTGGGAAAACCAAAAGCACAAATGTCAACAGGCTGCTACTTCTATAGATGGGCAGACTGAAGATGAGTTAGTCTGCGCAGAGTCCTGCATGGGTCAGATTTTCCCAACCTCCACATGCCTGAACCCATTAGCATGATTACCAAACCCAAGCCATTACCAGCAGGACAGTCTGAGTCTGGAAGCCTCGCTGTACTCTACGCTGTTGTCTGCTGGGGAGTGAGCAGCACTGACTGGGACAGAAAGAGACTCAACCAGGTGGTCAGAAAGACCAGATCAGTCCTGAGCTGCCCACTGGACTCTGTGGAGGAGTGTGTGAGAGGTGTGTGTGGCCAAATTTACATCCATCATGGACAACACCTCTAACCCGCTGCACCAGACCGTGGAGGGGCTGAGCAGCTCATTCAGCGGTGGACTGAGACGTCCTCAGTGTAGGACGGAGCGTTACCGCAGCTCCTTCAGTCCCACTGCTGTCAGACTGTACAACTCATCTGTACTGCTAGAATATGTTAAACTTATTTCAATTTCAATACCTCTGTTATCACTACCTACATTACCATACTTTTTCATATCCCATCATCCCCATGTAAATGTGTCTATTTCTGAGGTTTTTTACGTTTTTATTTACACGCATGTATTTGTGTGTTATATTTATATTTGTGATGCATGTTCATTTTTTTCTGTTGCTTCCTGCACTTTCTTCTGTAAGAGCTGCTCTAACAAGTGAATTTCTACACAGATTAATTAAAGTCTAAGTCTACGATATCTCCCAGTGACTGGACCCAATCTGTTGATATTTAACCTGTAACCTGATCTGCACATTAACACATAGAGTAACTGTGAATACACACCCAGCATTACACCACTTTTCTGTATCCGTTCATATATTGCAATTGTGTTGTTTTGTGATTTTACTCTGCAATAAAAACATAAAACCACAACAACACATTAAATTTATTTAAACTGTTAATTTGCAACTTTAGGCTTTATTCATTTCATTGGGAGACTCTTACACAAATCCATCATCCAATAACATATTATCCATCATCTCTGGGTTCAGATGGGTTCTTCGTACCTGAATCACAGAACCAACAGCAGAAAAAAATCTCACAAAAACATACCTTGCAAGAAGCACAATGTTTGAAAACACTCCTGCAGGGCTTTACAGTAACGGTGACCCTGGTGCGTCATAAGTAAAACACTTGTCATGTCCACAAAAATAAGAAAGAAAAGAAGAAAGGTCTGCATTAAATTAATATCTGCCTAGTCTGATGTTTTTATTTCTACCTGCGAAGTGTGGTTCAAGTGTGGTGTGACAGATTTGTCATCGCAGATACAAATGACGTCCAAAACTTCACTTTTTTTCCATCTACCTGGTGGATCAACCTTATTCGCTCTGGTTATGCTGCCAGGTTCTGCTTCCACCAGAAGCTGTGGGCTGAAATGCAGCACGACTATTCAGACTGGATATGGATCTGACTTAGGACCACATGTGAATCTCCAAGCAAAATTTTTAAAACTGGGCTACAGCTGTGTCACTCAAAAACTCACCAGCCAATTGGAGTGCGCCCCTGAAAAGAGCCCGCCCATAAAAGGTTTGTGTCAGAAATTAAACCAAACAATCGAGAATCAAAACCAAAGGCTGTGAAGCGCAACCAAACAGAGTAAAGAGAGAAAGAAGAGGAAACTGCAAACAAAACTACTCAATTTAACTAAATAAAAGCCTAATAGTTTTTATGATGACTGATCATTTTTGATTTTGAGATCATTTATTTTACTTAAGTTCTAGAAAGTTTTGGTTTTAATTGTTGTTTTTTGCCTGAGCTTTAAAAAGTTTCGCTTGGAGATTCTGAAACAGCCGCCTGTCTCGTGTACAGGCGGCTGAAATGAGTTTCCTCCGCAGGGTGGCCGGGCTCTCCCTTAGAGATGGGGGAGGAGCTCGGTCATCCGGGAGGGGCTCAGAGTAGAGCCGCTGCTCCTCCGCATCAAGAGGAACCAGTTGAGGTGGCTCGGGCATCTGGTCAGGATGCCCCCTGGACGCCTCCCTGGTGAGGTGTTCCAGGCACGTCCCTCTGGGAGGAGACGTGCCTCCCAGAGAAGACCCAGGACACGCTGGAGGGATTATATCTCTCGGCTGGCCTGGGAACACCTCGGGATCCCCCCCGCAGAGTTGGCAAATGTGGCTGGGGAGAGGGAAGTCTGGGCTTCCCTGCTTAGGCTGCTGCCCCCGTGACCCGACCCTGGTTAAGCGGTAGAAGATGGATGGATGGATGGATGGATGGATTCTGAAACAAAATTGATTCCATACCGGACAACAACCACTCTGGGAATGTAAATTATGTCTGTCCCATCAAAATGAGTCAAAACTTAAGAATTTAAGGTGTGAAAGTTGCAACATTTAAAGCTGTTCTGCCACACCACAACACATCATTTAATTTGCCAAAGTACTCGATGAGAAACTTCATTACTCCAAGTTGGGTGTGTTTGAGTAGGAACACATCTAAAACATACAGAGCAGTGGGTCCTGAGGACTTAAAACGTTGTCCATGCCTGCAATCTATCTTTTACCTTATGAATGTTTCCAATAAAGTCAAGGAGAAGTGCTTAGGAAAGACTCCAAGAGGTTATTTGTTTCACTAATGAGAATTGACTCTCATCCCTCAGTTTGCAAATGTGTGAGTGGAAGTATTTGGTATGAAAGAAAAAAAAAAAAAAGCTGAAAGCTTGGGATGTTTTTCATTTCCACTGCAATGAAGTCTTTTTTTGTAAAGACATGACTGGAGTTAAAAGGAGCTTTTTTCTGTGAAAAATCAATCTTAAAGCAAAACCATGCAATCAAATCCTGGAAAAAGAAAAGTAAAAGTACAAATGGATGATCGCCCCACTGCTAATGTAAGAGCTGATTAGATTCAAGAGTGAAGATTAAGCACTTCATTGTCCCAATAAATGACTGGAATTTGTCTCATTAGGCCTACCTCAACACACAGACACACGCACATATATTATACTGATAGAACGAGTAACTCTTAAACCACACACCGCATTCAAGTATGAAACCAGTAAGTCAAATCCAAGCACAAAATGACCATAAGAGCAAAAAAGAAATGGCTTTAATAAAGTAAAATCCAAGTAAAGGAGGAGAAGTGATAAATCATCCGAACCTTTGAGGAAATTAGATACAACATGAAATGGTCCACAAGATAAAAAGCTTTCAGTGCAAAGTGCATTAACAACATCTGCCTCATGGAACAGTGATTTAAACCTGACAAATATATGCTAAAACTGGAGTGTGAAGCTTGAGGATATTTTCAGAAAATGTGCTGTCCTCCAACTTTAATGTTCTTTTTTTCACTGCTCTTTATTCTCCTGAATGAAGAAAATGAATTAGGTTATTAGTTAGGTGACAGAGATCCTTTGTAATATTTAAATGTGACTGTCATTGGCTTTAGCTGAGGCAACAATTAAACAAGAACTGGATGTTTGAAAAACACATACTACTATGCATGCCCTTCCATGTGATTTAGTGAAGTCACAACATAAATCAAGCAAAAACAAACCAAAAAAACTGTGATTCTGAAATTAAATGTAACAATTTCCTCTTATCAGGGTCTTTCATTTGTTTGACTGAATTTATTTATTCTGTTAAATTCTTAGAAGACGTGCAGCTTTGACATCTTTTGCACAACATTGGAAAGACATGTTGGCCCTGAGCTACGAAGGGACGAAGCATTAGACTTGTTTTGCCTGATGTTAGCTATAAACGCATCTTAAATTCGCGCTACGTAGTCATCGTCGTCGCAACTTTCCCTTCAAAATCCTCCAGATGTTCTCTATTCTAGCCATGCCTACAAAAGATCTTAAGAAAGATGTTTTTCGTAAAGATGCGGTCATGAAAGTCAACGCTAACTTTGACGTATGTTGTTACAAACGTCTTTTTTACATAGTAAACATCTAAGATGCAATTGTGAATATAATTCCATGTTGAAGTGTACAGCAAAGGCTTCCTCACAAAATGAAGGGATAAGGGATAAATAAGGGATGAATCATCATGAGTTTTCACTCTTACACTTTCCACACTGAAGCCCTTCACTTAGTTTTAAATCCTTAATTTTTGTTTGGGAACCATCGTTGTTGGATTCTTTCAATAATCAAATTTAACAATTAAAAACATGGTTCCACACAGTTTTGAAGGATTAGTGATTTAAATGAACAAACACACAAGAGACCACTGTTTAATTATCATGAGCCTGATAAGCATCAAAGTTACCAGGATGAGACATTTTTACCAACCATTAGCTCATTATTATTTTATTATATTCATATCATTTTATTATATATTATTTATATTCATCATTATTTTCTGGTCAACAGCATATCATGCCCAAACATCAGATTGTTGTTGTTAGCCATCTCATTAAAAAAGACTTGCAGTAAGGAGACTCTCATCTCATTTAAGGTGCAGCTTTACGGTTGTGGCGTGGGTCCTGTCTGCCCGGACCCGGGTGGCCCCCATGGTGATGGCCTGGGTGGTCTTGGTTGGGGGTAGCCCTTTGTGTAGAGGCTCCCTGAGAATACCGTTTCCTTATCTGGTGCACATCTGGTGCAAATGCACCTGGCCATTCATTCATCTTCTTTTAACTGTTACAGGGCAAATAGGGCATGGGTGAGGGTGGTTGTGGGTGGGTGAAAGGGGATGTGTATGTGTGTTAGTGTTTTATCTATTTTGATGTAAATTGTTTTATAATGTAAAGCACTTTGTATTGTTTTTAAGCACGAAAAGTGCTATACAAATAAAGTTTGATTTGATTTGATTTGAAGGTGCTGTAGACAAGATGCGTTTCCATTGCCTCTAGAATTACACAAAACCGAAATATCGCAATAAGAGAACAGTAATGGAACCTACATTTATTAAGTTTTTCAATTTTACAACCACAACAAAAAAAGTAATAGTCACAGTCAGTTATTACAAAAATTACTTAAATTATCACTTGACTTACATACAAACAGACAACAACAAAAAAAAAAAAACAAAAAAAAAAACCCCCACCAAAATAAAACCCACAAGAGCAGCATAAAATGTAGTGCTTAAACTTATACAATTACAGTCCACATATTGTAGATCAAATGTTCATTAATTTAACCCCAGAGTATGGGGGAACGCTATAATTTCAATTTATCTAAAATTGGTTTCCATACATCAAAAAACTTTTGGGGGTTACCCGATATTTCAAATCTTAGCTTTTCAATGTGCAGTACTCCTACAAATTCTCTAAGCCAGGCTTCGAAATGAGGTGGGACATCTGCCTTCCATAATCTAAGAATGCACCTTTTAGCTATGACCATACCGTATGCAATCAGTGAAGTCACATCGTGACCCAATGATTGCAATACTTCTGAGAAGCCCAAAAGAGCCGTTTCAGGGTCAGGGATGATCGTGATTTTAAGCGCCTGGGAAAACCATTCAAATATTGAGACCCAAAAATTCCGAATCCTTGGGCAAAGCCAAAATTGATGTGCCAGTGTACTGTCCATTATCTTACACCTTTCACACAAAGGTGATGTTTGTGGAAAAAACATATGTAGCTTCACTTTTGAATAATGCAATCTGAAAATTACTTTATACTGAATGATCTGAAGTCTTGAGTTCACAGAACAATGATGAATGTCTCTCAGTGCTCTCTGCCAAACATCATCCCTGATTGAGATATTTAAATCTTCCTCCCATTTCTGTTTAACTGTCAGAGTAGGAAGAGAATATTTTTTTAAAAAGAATTTTACCAATGAAGAAACTAATTTTTTGGAGTCTGGAGGCCCCAGTAATATTTTAAAGAGATCATTTTCCGTAGGAAGGGAGTCAAATGTTGGAATATTTTGCCTAACATAGTTTCTTAATTGTAAAAACCTAAAAAAAATGACTTTTAGGCAAGTTATATTTTGTTTGCAATTGCACAAATGAGCTAAATTTTTTGTTAATATACAAATTTTTAATTGTGTCAATACCCTTCTGACTCCATTCCCTGAAAACAACATCTGTAAATGAAGTGGGGAAAGCATGATTGCGCCATACCGGAGTGTGTACAGCCGTATTTGGGAGTTCACAAAATTTTCGGATTTGCAACCATATTTTTTGAGAGTGTAATATAGTAAAATGTTCTCCCCTTCGAGAAGCCAAAGGCCTAGGGGATGAGAAAAGAATTGCACGGAGAGAAGTCTTTGAAACCACCGTATGCTCTATTGTCAGCCAAGGGGGAATATTATATGATGGAGAATCTTGATTTATTTGCCAGTATACCATAACTCTAACATTGGCGGCCCAATAATAGTGCAAGAAACAAGGTAGGCCTAGGCCACCGTGTTCCTTGGGTTGTCGCAAATGTTGTTTTGATATTCTGTGAGCCTTATAGCCCCATATGAAAGGTAGAATAACCGAGTCAATCAGCTTAAAATAAGATTTTGGGATATATACCGGGATATTCTGAAACAAATAAAGAAATCTCGGTAAAGAAACCATCTTAATAGTGTTTATTCTACCAATCAATGATAGAGGTAACGTTCTCCATTTTTCAACGTTTTCTTTAAGAGAGTTTAATCTTTTAGTAAAATTTTGTTTGAATAGAGAATTTGGATTCTTTGTTATTGTAATTCCCAAATATTTAATTGTATCTGAAACTTTGAACTGAATTGAAGCTACAAATGCAGGATCCAACTCTGTTGTAAGTACCATAAGGTCACTCTTTTGCCAATTTATGGTATAACCGGACACCATCCCAAAATCATTTATCAATTTTAACAAAATGGGAATAGAATGCTCGGGGTCTGATATAAAAATGGCGACATCATCAGCATAGAGTGATATTTTGTGTTCAACTCTTCCGATTGTTATAGGTTTGATAAGTGGGTTTGCTCTGATGTTGATAGCCAGGGGCTCGATCACCAGAGCAAATAATAACGGTGATAGTGGGCACCCTTGGCGGGTGCCTCTCTCCAGCGGAAACGGACGTGATCTGTCTTGATTAGTAACAACTGACGCAGATGGTTGTGCATAAACTAAGCGGACCCAGGACACAAAAGATTCTCCCAAACCATATTTTTCGAGCACCTTGAACAGATATCCCCGCTCAACTTGATCAAATGCCTTTTCGGCGTCCAAATATAAAACTGCTTGCTTAGAACCTACTGGGAATTTGTAGTATGTGATATTTAGCACCCGTCTTGTATTGAAAAAAGAATACCTGTTAGGGATAAATCCAGTCTGATCCTCATGAACAATAGATTCAATACATACATTTAATCTAGTAGCAAGTATTTTAGTGAATATTTTACAGTCAAGATTTAGCATTGAAATTGGACGGTAAGATGCAGGATTGGAATCATCCCTATCTGGCTTTAGTAGTAAGGCTATGTTTGCATCATATAGCGTTTGAGGAAGAGATTTAGTTTCTATTGAATGTGTGAGCATTCTAAGTAGGAGTGGGGATATCTGTACAGCAAATTTCTTATAAAATTCCGCCCCATACCCGTCTGAGCCTGGGGCTTTCCCTGAAGAAAATGATTCAATGGAATTTAAAACCTCTTTTGTCGACAAAGGTTGGTTCAATTTGTCACGTGAGGAATCATCTAACCTTGGAATTGGAATGTCCCTCAGCCAAGAATCTACGTCTCCTTGTGCTTTTGACCTGTACAAATTTTTATAAAAATTGGCAAAACATTCATTTATGGACTTTGGCAAAGTAATATTGTCTCCAGTATTGGATTTAATTCTATGTATAGCCCTGCTATTTTGTTGATTTCTAAGTTGTCTAGCCAGAAGAGTGTGAGGCTTATCTCCAAGTTCAAAATAACGTACACGCAGACGTGACATTTGGGAACTTACTTGTTTTGTTAAAATTGTATTGTATTCATATTTAAGATTAGTAATTTCTTGTAGAATAAGATTACAATTATTTTGTCTATACCTAGTTTCTGATTCTGATATTTTATCATCAATATTCTTTAATCTAGTATCCCTCATTTTTTTCTGAGAAGCCTCATATGAAATTATATGTCCTCTCAAGACCACCTTGAATGTCTCCCATAAAACAGAGTCCGATGTGTCCATTGTGTCATTGGTCTGTAAAAATTCCTCAATTTTCTGTGATAGATATTTACAAAAGTTGGAGTCTTTCAGTAAATATGGTTGTAATCTCCATGTTGAACTTTGTTTCGGAAGATTAAGATCGAAAATTACGCTAGTAGGTGCATGGTCCGAAATTAAAATATTGTGATATTTACTATCAATGACATTTGGTAAAAGCTTAGAGTCCAGTAAAAAAAAAATCTATTCGAGAGTAAGAATTATGCAATTTTGAGAAAAAGGAGTAATCCCTATCTGTAGGATGCTGTAAGCGCCAGATATCCACTAAGTTGGTTGACGAAATAAGACTATTCAAGGTTATCGAGGCATTTGATGGTGCAGGTTGTCTTCTTGCCGATCTGTCCAAGTTCCAGTCCAAAACCAAATTATAATCCCCAGCAATTATCAAAGTAGTATTTGCAAAATCTGGAATTTTATCAAAAATTCTTCGAAAAAAACCTGCATCATCCACATTTGGGCCATAAATATTTACTAAAGTGACATGCATGGAATATAATTTACCAATTACAATTAAAAATCTTCCATCAACATCACTTATAGTTTTTATATGCACAAATGGAATATTTTTCTTTATTACAATGGCGACCCCTCGTGCTTTACTTGAAAAGGTCGAATGGAATATGTGCCCTGCCCAGCTGCATTTTAAGCGCGTCTGATCTTTTGGTCTAATATGAGTTTCCTGTAGAAATGAAATATCTGCAAACAAAGATTTTAAGTGTGCAAAAACCTTAGCTCTTTTTATATGGTTACCCAAACCCCTCACATTCCAACTGATCATATTGAAATCTCTATCTTTCTTATTAGCCAATGTCATCAAAAACTGTGATTTGTATCATTTTGTAAGTGGACCAATTTAGTGCTCTATATAAACTGAAATAATAATAAAAAAACACACACACAAATACAATACATTCAGAACATACCCACCACTCCCCCCTCCCTCCCTCCCTCCTTCCCCACACGCAGTGGGTCAGAAAAACCCTAACTAACATATGTCTTAGGGGGTACTCCTAACAGTACTTAGTAACAAACCTACTAAGCTGTTAAGCACAGTGAACTAACTACTACTTAAAGTGTACTCCTCCTCCCAAAAGAATGAAAAAGAAAAGAGCATCAGTAACGTAAAACACCTGATGTATGTTATTTTTACACGGATAAGGCACAAAAAATGTTCTTAAGTCAATAAGCGGTCCATACTCTCAAAAACATATAACTTTTAAGTGAAAGGACTTTTATAAACTTTTATAAAATATTACCTGAGATTACAGTTCGAACTTGCATTCACAGTGCAGATTGTCATAGAAGCAGATGTAATGGTGATCAGCACCAAACTTCTCTTTAATCCTCTTCGCCTCTGCCCAGACTGTCCACAAAAATCCTCGCCTCCTCCGGTGTGTTGAACGTAGTCGTCTCGTTGCCATGGCTAACCCGTAGACGAGCTGGATAGATGAAGCCCGTGCGGTGACCCGCTGCTTTTAGCTTCTGCCTTGAATCATCGAAGAGTTGACGACGTCTCATGATCTCAGCTGGAAAGTCCGGAAAAATATGAATGCGATGTCCCTCAAACATCAGAGGAGACTGCTCGATTGCCAACCGAACCTACATTTAGAAAAAAAAAACCTCTCAAATGTCACTAAAAAGTCTCTAAAACCTTTTAATCATGGAGTTAGCTAATGCTAATGCTAACGTGCTTTGGTAAAGTACAACCAACAGCTGAAATTCAGTAACAGATGCATTTTTATCAGGATTTACCAAGTATTCCTGCACTTCTGTTCACTTTATAATCACCCTGCATGATTCGCTTTTTGGCTGAAAAATATAATAAAAACTTGACCAGCTTAGAGTGGGAAGTGTAATGGAAACACAGCTGGACGTGACATAAGGAGGTCATGACCACTTCATCTCCGATAAAGATGGTGTGGTATGGAGCAAACCACAGCGAAATGCAGAGTTTTACAGTAAATTAAAAGGGGAATGAGGGAGAAGGGCTTTAAAAAGCACGAGCCACAATTCTCATTAAATCTTGTCGGCCAGTTGAGATTTTAGGATAACTGCAGCTTTATGCGCCAAACACTGTACAATGGAAACACCTGCAAATTGCAGTTGTTGTTTGTCACAACAAATATTGCTTTTATCTTGTGAAAAACTATCATGGAAATGCAGCGACTGATGTGTCCCAACGACCATGAACTGGAAAAAGTAGTTATAGAAAATGGATGAATGGATACTCATAAATAAAACTCATTTGTATAAATTGGATGATGATAAATAGTAAAAAAAAAAAGTGCTGAATTCAAACAGACTAAAACTTCACCTAAACTTTATCTAATGTTGCCCTATGAAGCCTCGCCACAGGATTATTAGTTCTAGCAACATCTTTCAGCCCTTATAAAATCTGATCACACTAAAACAGGTAATGCTTTCAGTGTATTTGTATCCAAAAATACAAATTAAATCAAATAAATCCAATATAATACACAAAGTAACATCTAAATTAGCTGTATTGGAGACTAAATGTAATTTATTGATAGCTGCACTTGCTTTAATGGAGTTAGTTTTCTGTAATTGTTCATTTAATGGACTGTATATTCATATCAGTCTTCTCTTACTTATACATGCTGCTAAAGAAAAAGGTCATGTTATATATATATATATATATATATATATATATATATATATATATATATATATATATATATATATATATATATTTGCAGTGCTGTAATGTTGATTATTGAAAATGGTTAAATGATGTTTAACAATTCATTATTACTTCTGCTACTTAGTAATTATTCAGCAGCTTAACATATTTTGAATAAATGTTTGTGGCCTTAATTCTCGAGGTTTATGACTTGTTTTTGGGTCTTGAAAGTATTTGAAACATGCATCCATTTGAGTTACAAAGCCGTTCATGTTGAGAATTATGATATTTAACAAAGAAATCATGCAAACAATGCAAATGTTAATCCAGCACCGTAAGCATGTGGTAGGAGAGATGTGATTTTTGTTCTTTACTGACTAAACTGCTTCATTCTTAGGGAAGAATGCAGCATAAATAATATTCACAACATCTTGAAGGTAAAAAAAAAAAGCATTTAAACATCAGATTTTTTTTTCTCATATCAGTTTTTCCATGTTGCCCCCAACTTGTCAGTGCTGTGTTTAATAACCGCTTAACAATGATGCTATAAAACCTGTCAAGCTCAAACAAATGAGCACTGTGTCTTCTGGAAGCATTTTCTTATGTTTTGTGCTGAAGAAAATGCCCGTGAGCCAAAAGTTCCTCATTCACAGCTATCAAAGGGAACACCTTGTCTGACTGCGAGCTGCAGCGTGCACGCACAGATTACCTTCACAGCAAGCATCTTTCAGCGCAAATCAAGAGAATGGTGAAATAAGGAGAGATAAAGAGGCGAAGTCTCAATTTCACTCTCAGAAGCAAGGCGCTAGTATAAACCAGAAAATAATCAATTACTTCTCGCTGCCATGTTCATCCAATTCAAGCTGGCATCAAAGCCGTGTTCAGCTGAGGAGGATGAATTTGGTCGTGTTTGAATAAGAACTTTGATTTTTGCATGAATTTTGCTGGTTGTGATGCAGAGTCTGCAGCTTTTATCTGAGGACACGGCGTCTGTCTGAAAATTCAAGAGGCTCAGCAGCTTCTTCAGGAGCAACTTTGTTTACATTGTCGTCGGCTTTGACTTTGCTGATGACTTTTCTTCCCGCCTTCAGCCGTTCACTGTGCTCATTCTATCAAACATGCCCAAACCTGTAAAGAGAAATTTCATGCCGTTGAGCTCTGACGGAGTCAAACCTTGCAAACAAATCATGCATTCTGGTCCAGGTTCCTTCTTCTAGGTACAGGTGATCACCTGAAATGAACTGAAATGCCACACCAGCAGCCGTTGATTCTCATTTGTGAGTGAATTATTGGAAGATTTTGAATGAAGTTTTCACATGTAAAATAAACTAAAGCATTCTTTTATGTGAGATTCTGGCAGACTTAAATAAAAGTTAACTTGACTTCATCTCCTGTTTCCAGCTGCACACCAAATACTAATGTAGCCGGAAAGGCTGATAAGCAGGGGCATCACTAAAGAGGCCACAACAGTCAGTATGGGTTGTACCACGTCTGTTTTATTTTATAACTCTAAAACTCAGAAAAAAGCAGATAAGGAGGAACAAGATGACAGAATGTCATGCTGAGATTGGGAGGCCAACCACTTACCACGAGGGGAGCTGGGAGTATACTAGCTCCTAAACAAAGAGTCTACATAAACACAACTCAAATGAAAAACACCACACCAAAAAACTCTAAAATGAAAAAAGTTCGATGACCTAAAAAAGTATCATAACTAACTAAAACAAAACGGCGACCAGTGTTGTACCTAAAAGCCAAACACATAAAACATGATTAAACAAATGTGGCAGACCCAAAATTACTATAATAAAATACAAATACCTTGGGGTCTTACACCCCTACAGTACCCTAACAATTAAAATACTAAAACTTTAAAGACTGGAGTCCTGCAGTCACACCTGCTGCCAAATTGTCCTTCCTCTAGCTCCTGTCTTCTCATTGGTCTGCAGGATCCCAGTGCCCCACTTCTACACTAAGTAGCATCCTGCTCTGTTGTGGAGTCGTACCAGTAGCCAGTGGTGGTGCCAGACTTTTACTTTTAAAATGGAGAGATTTTCTTGCACATGACATCAGTGGGTGATCGTCACTGGTAAACTAAGTGTCTCTGTGAAATGGTACTGGTCACCACACAGGGTTAAGTGTTCAGCAACAGTTGGGGAAATGTGATTCCTCCATGTGTTAGCCTGCCTTTCCGCCTTTTACTGACTCTACGTAGCTGTCCTTGTTCAAAATTCCTCAGTTCAAGAGAAGGCAATGGGTAAACTGGGCGTAGATGAGATCACTATATTGTTCCAAATACATGTTGTGTGACTGACTTTATAGTTGGGGCTGATTAACTCTTTGGTAAGGTACCTGTTTGTGTTTTCTTTGTTTAAGTAGTGCAGATTATATGTTCTTTATTTCACATGCAACAGTTTAATGGGTTTAATATGAAATTTCAGAGGGGCTGAGATGTCTTTTATTAAGGTGGGTGACATGTTGAGTTTGTGCTGGAACATGTAGATCAGATCTGGTAACCTTGAATATAGAACTACTTCGTTTTTTTTCAGTGCAGTATGTGGCACCTGTTGTGGTAGTATGGGGATCAGTAGCTTCTCTTCCTAGCAGTTCTGGCTTATTGTCTGATGGTGGAAGTGTTGAACTGTATCCTTGTGTTTGAGCACAATGACTTGCATGGCTAGCTCCATCATCGAGGCTTCTGAAATCAGTGCTAGGCTCTGCATCAGCATGTTCTGTGTACTTCCTGTTTATTAAAAAGTCAGAAATAGCTCTAATTTTTGTACACTTCCTGTACAAAATCAGACTAGTAATAGATAATATTTCACCTCACTTTCATGCCATAGGTTACTTTAAAATCAGCTAGCATTATTGCTAGTCCTCTATTTAAATGAGCTCCTTAATGCATGGTGTGACAAGTTTGCGCCCCACCCATAGACTGTATGTAGAGATGGACATAGCCTCCGTGACGTCACCCATAGGTTTCCGAAGACCGGAATTGAAGCTTGGTGGGCGGTTCCTATCATTGCCATCTTGGCAGGGTCATGCACGTCGTCTCACCCGGAAAATACATATATGGGCAAAGAGGTGGAGCTGAGAGGAGGGCTGTGAGCGTCATGGTGGATGATTGACATCGAGTGAACTGCAAGCTTTCTGTAGCTAAGAGCTAACCGAGCTAACCAGGAGCTAACAGGAGCTAACAGGAGCTAACCAGCTAACGGAGGTAAGCGGGCTAAAGCTAAGTCACGTTGTTTACCGGCTAAAAACCGCGGTTGTTGTACGTTCTTCTTAACTGAAGCGGAAGATTGGTACCTGTCAATCAAAAGGACACGCCCCTAAATATGCCGAACTTCGAGACTAAATTACTTTTAAACGGGTGAGTTAGAAAAAAATTCACTCCCCCCACAGTTGTCATTAAGGTAAACCTGACCTATAAACCCAAAATGGATTTTTGAACCAGTCTGTAAACATGTTTATTTCTGCTGTGAAGTTGGCCTTTTTAACATGGGAGTCTATGGGGATTTGCTCTGTTTTGCAGCCCCTGGCGGATGAGGGGAGAACTGCAGTTTTATGCAGGTCCATATAGGCTTCACTTTTAACCACTGAAGGCTCCGTCCATCTTTCATATACGGTCTATGATCCCACCACTTCAGGCCATATTTAATAAATCCCTTCATATCTAGCTATTCTGTTTCATTCAATTTTTCTTTTATTCATTCCTATTTATGTATTTATTTCTATAATTTATTTCTCTAATCTTTTAATTCTTACTCATTTCTTTGATATTAATTTGTACTTTGTTTTTCTCTTTGTTTCGTTTTTGTATTTTTCCAGATTTCCTCATTATTTCATTCATGTATGTATGTATTTATTCATTTACTTATCTATTTATTTATTTACTTATTCATTAGGGCTATCTTACTGTCATTTTGACACTAAGACACTCTTTTAGCTTTATTTATTTATGTTTATAAAAGATTAAGAATCACTGGGCTAACTCATGGAGTTAGCTAATGCTAATGCTAACGTGCTTTGGTAAAGTACAACCAACAGCTAAACTTTAGTAACATAAATTTTTTTCAGGATTTACCAAGTATCCCTGCACTTCTGCTCACTTTATAATCACCCTGCGTAATTGCTTTTTGGCTGTAAAATGTATTAAAAAAACTTCACCAGCTTTAAGGGGAAAAAAGCTGCGTATCAAAATGGATAATGAGAACAGTTTTTATTTTTCATCCAGTGTTTGCATAAGTATCAAACATTATTCTTTTTTTTTTTTTTTTTTTTTAATTTTGTTGCATATTTGATGAGTAACATGCCTCAGGGGTCATCATCCATACAGCATTTGGTATGGTAGAATTGTAAATTTTATGGACAAGGTCATTGTTTTATGCAGCTCAGAACATAAAACAACATTGTGTAGTTCTAAACACATTGTTTAGCTGCTTGGGAGCTCTCTAATGTTGCTGCCATGCTTTTTATTTAACACCATTAACAGTTACGGCACACATCTGAGACTTTGTTTTTCCAAGAACATTTTGAATTAAAAAGGAAAACAACAGCAGCCCTGCTATCCCTTTCGGGCAGTAATTGCATACTAATCCCATCCTGCCCTTAGATCTGCAAACACAACCTCGCATCTGAAATTTTGTGGACTTTGAGGCACGCTAATGGCGTGGTCGTTCAGGTTGGCTGTGAAGCCAAACAAATAATGGATGCATGTGAGAAGTGAAACACAAGCTTCATGAGCAGAAAGCAACAGCAGCTTGAAGTATTGATTTAAAGACTTTTTTTTTTTCTCCACTCTGAAACATTTGTGTGAGGCGTGGGTGTTTTCCTGTTTCATGAAAGATTGAGTACAGGCTGAAAGGATTAGGGGGGTGTTGGGCCACATCGTGAACTACTTGGTAATCTGTGAATGTGATAATGTAAATTTTTATGTTCATCACTGATCCACACCACCAGGATCTACAGCAGGGCATCGGAAAGCCATTCAGAGTGGCCGAATGGTAGCAATGAGAGGGAAGGTTTCCCATAAGGAGGGCATTGCACTCCTGAAGGGCGATATAACCGATGTTGAGAAGAGCTACAGGTACCATGGCATGCCATAAGCAAATGGCAGTCATGAAGTAGCCACAAGGAAAGGCAAGTACTAAGATGTCAGCTCAATGGCAATATCACCAGCTCTACCCTGCCAGTGATGAGATACCCTGCTGGGATAATAAGCTGGCCAAAGGAGGAAGTTCACATGTTAAAACCACAGACCGCATATAAGAGAATGAACAGAGCTTCATGATGCCACCTGTAGGTTTCTGAAGACCTAAAGTGAAGTTCATTGGGTGGCTCCCACTGTCAAAATCTTGGCGCTATATTTAGCAAATATTTTATAACCTCGAGTGTGTATTTCTTTGAAAAAAAAAAAAACTAATTTTGTGACAATTTTTGGTTTTATTGGAGACTTTTGGTGAGTGACATGAATATATCTTCTACTCTTCTCAAGGAGCAGCTGTGGGTACTGTCACGGGCCCCTCCACCATCCAAAAACACCCACAAGATGCTTGGTCCTCACACAGTTTACAGCCCCAGGCTGCAGTCACAGCAGGAGCATTTCATCTCTGCTCCATGACCAGACTAAAAAAAAACATGCAAAGTTACCAATGGGTGATTTCACCCTGGCTTACGGTCATGTATTAATTAAAAAAAACACATCAAACTTTACATCGTCACATCCATCGCAGATGGATACCTAATCCAAGGTAAATGTCAAAAGGACCCAAATGACAGCCAGAGCACCTGTGAAAAAGAATACAACAGCAAGAAAACACTGGATTTACAAATGGTTTTATGCGCAGAAAGATGCTGGAAAGCCTTCCGAAAATGTCTCTGCATCTTGCTGTTTCCACAGCTGCTGGATAAAACACATTGTGTACACATTAATGCAATCCTGGGTGATCCCATTTGCTCTTGATATTTGTTATTATAAAATATTCAGGGATAAGCCATTAGACATTTATTTCTAACATTAATTCAGAACTTGAACTGCAGCCAAAAATGCAAATAATAACAGTTTGTCATATTAAAAAGATGTCAACAAGTCACTGCATCATAATAAACACATTGCACAAAGAAAGGAAAAGAAAATATGAGCAGCTACTTTTTTTTTTTATTTCTTTATAATTCCACTATAGGTCATTTTTAACTAAAAAGAAAGACATGGAAACTATTTATTCTTCCATTTCTCTTTATTTCCCATTTTCTCCCTTGGGAGGATTTAAATGACAAATTTCTGCAGAGCTCTGAGGCTTAAAGCAGAAAAGTCGACACAAAACAGCATTCTCTCCCATGTTATTCCATTCTGTATGCTAAAATGGCAAGCCCCAGCTGGCCCAATGACTTATAAATATATAATACAATATACAATATAAACAATATAAAACATTATAAATATAAAACATCAATATATACAATATATACAATATAAAACATTTTACTGTTCTGTTTATCCGAACCAGCATTCCTCGAGTGGTTTTTTGGTACAGAGAAGAAAATGGCCAAGAAGTTTTCATAAAGCTTCTCTACACACCCACACCATCCAAAAATCAGTTTTCTCTTTAAAATATAACCAGCAGAAGATAAACGACAGATTTAAAGAACATGAAAAGATTCTGGGAAAGATACTTTAGAGTTTTGATGACATTTGGAAGACGTTTCTGAAATGTAATCAACTTAAAGGAATAGTTCATCCCAACAAAAGATTTAAGTTGTGAACATTTAACTTGATTATGATAAAAAATCTGCTGTTACATTGTTAAAATAACATTATTACTATTATTTCTTTTAAAACATCAACATTTGGTGTGTCAAAAATGACTCAAAAGTGTAAAACATTTCTTTTTCACACTGAAACGTGATCTAGAGGCGTTCTTGATGCTTCTCACGGCCCCTTTTCTTCAGGCAGGTCTTCACCCTGCAGGCATAAAAACTGCATTCACCGTCACGTGAACCTGTTATCTGATGATTCGTCAGTTTTGGACGTTCAAACTACAGATCTTTAAGAAAATGTTGCTGCAATGGGACGAATTTGTGTATTTGTAGAAGATAAAGCTAAAACTGTACTTTATTCTTTACCTGCTGATCCTCATCTGATAAGCTCACATCGTGGCAACGTCAACTTGCAGCAGCGCTTCTGGCATTAGCCTCCTGTGCTAACAGCTTCTGCCTCAAAGACTAATTTTTAATGTAGATGCTTTGTAAATCTGTATTACTTTACATCTTGGTAATGGCCATTGATCTCCAGTCTGTCATTCAATCATTTCTACCTGTGTATTAGTGACCTGCTTACAAGCCACCCCCTGATCACACACACATTTCAATTCAATTCAATTCAACTTTATTTGCATAGCACCACTTCATAACAATGTTGTCACAGGGCACTTTACATACACAAATCAACATACACATCATTTCAAGCCAATTCATACATATCTTATAATAGAAACCAACTAACTTCGATCCAATCCTCCATCCTGACTATGCACACGGCGACTGTGGGAAGGAAAAAACTCCCCTTTAACAGGAAGAAAACCTCCGGCAGAACCCGGCTCAGGGAGGGCAGCCATCTACCTCGACTGGTTGGGGTGGAGACGACAGGAAAGACAGATCAACATGTACAACTGCACTTATTCAGGAAGACCTGCGGAAAAAAGGAGAAATAAGTTAGAGATGGCAATATTGGCATATATTTATACATTAATATGTTAGAGAAATAGAGTGAGGTACTTCTCAGTCCATCAGGTAACATCCCCAATGCTACATAAGTAATGGATGGCTAGACTACCCATAACTATAAGAGCAATGAGCATAACCTGGACAGTTTAGGTAGTTTATTTATTTATTGTTTTTACTGATTAAATTTGGCAATGGGTGGAGTTACACAAAAAGTGAAAAGTGTACTTAGACTTTAAAGTATTTTGTCAGATACTTATGCTTAATTCCATGAGAAGAAATAAACATTCAGATACTTTCCTCCCCCCATCAACATCTCAAGTGAAGTACTGCGGAGGAGTTTTGTGGATTTTTTTTCCGTTTCTGATGCGTTTGGAGATTTGATTAGATATTCCCATCACTGTGAATAGTTTTGTTTGCGCAGGCTATGAAAACAAATGGATGGATGCACTGCTACACTGAGGAAATCAAACAGGATCATGTCTGGTGCTTATTTTACATGAAAATGTGTTCCTAGATATTTCACCACTGGGATGTAAAAGCAAACAGAAGCAGAAAGATTCCCTTTGTGCAGCTGCATCAGCCTGCCAGGATGCTCATGTCAAAATGATTTAAACTGGCAAAGCGTTGAAATACAGTTTAATAGAGAAAGCTACGATGCATTGTATGTCTACTTTTCTGTAATTTAAATTTTTGTTTGATTGATTTATTTGTAACTTTTAAACTTTATTGTTTCACCATTTTTCTCTGTCAACTATAACATAAAACTATAACTATGACATAAAATACAGATTTGCATTGTAATACCTAATATATTTGGGGATTAAATTGTGTTTTGTGTTTTGTTAAATCCCCAGTTTCTCTCTGATTTAATTCAATTTTTCCTTTAAAATTCTTTCCTTTCTTCATCACTCTGACACTTTCCAAGCTCATAATAAATACATGGACCGTCAGAAGCAATGGCTTTGTTTTCTTTCATATGCAGAGTCATACAAAGGTTTGGGCATATTATTAGTTTTGGGGAAAATAAGCACGTCTGTAAAATATAAAGTTTTTTTGCATAATTAAATTTATCAAAAGCATTTCAGTCTCATTAATGTAGCACGGTTGGAAAAAATGACATTTACTTTCCATTTTACATTTCACCCAAGCAGAACAAAACACAACAAAATAAAAAGTAAGGTGGAGGGAAAAAAAGTTAGTTTGAAAATTTCAGTGTAATTGGCAGCAAGGCTATGTAACAATCCCATTACGATGAAGACAGTTTCATTCTCCACCCCCATACCCTTCACCCCCAACTCCCTTTTCATGCACATGGTTGTTTAACTACAAAAGCCCAAATGTTACCAACAAGATAATGAGAAGATAAAATGCGGGGTTATTCAGCTGGCTGCAGTTTTTGCAAGATATCTAATTACTTTGCACAAGAAACAAACAAACTAAAAATCCAACTTGAAAACTGAAAATAAAAGGAACAAGTTTGAGAGCACAACATCAAGATCTGCGAGGAACCCAAGGAGCACATGCAACGAACACAGACTACCAGAGTAACTAACTGACGAGGGGAAGTGTTCATTATTTCATTCATTTTATACACAATTCAGTCCAATGCAGGGTCATGGAGAAGCTGGAGCTTATCCCAGCAATTAGCAGGCAAGAGGCAGGATACACTAAGGACAGATCGCCAGTCCATCTCAGGAGTTTATCATAAATATACCAGAAATAACAGACTGAGTACAGGTGAGACTGAAGTCACAGTTAGTTATTACAGAGGAGAGAAGCAAGACAAAGAGAGGGGGCAACACACCACCCGGTGAAAGCACTGGAGGCACGATGGTTAAAAAAAAAAAAAGGTAGACGGTAGAAAAAAGTAATGTTAAATTGGGAGTAACAAATCAAAAGGCAGAGAGAGAAAATATGAAGGTAAAAAAAAAAACAGCCTGGGGTCTAACTGGACCCTGGTTTTGCAGAGCTGCTTGGTGAGTGTTGCACCCTTCAAATAAACAGGATTACGTCTCAATGTTGGCAACTTTATTCACCACGTGCTGCATCTATCTTTTTCATCTTTTGGGAATCTGTTGAGGCAGTCAGGACATGTGACATACCGAGTTAATGTCAATTTAAAAAAGAGGCTTTTCTTTCAATTGCAACCTACTACTGCATGGTGGTGTGGTGGTCAGCACTGTTGCCTCACAGCAAGAAGGTTGCTGGTGTGGGCCTCAGCTGGGAGAGAGGTTGGAACGGTGGTCTTTCTGTGTGGAGTTTGCATGTTTTCCCCACTTCCTCTTACCAAACAAAGACATGCATGTTTGGTTAACTGGTTACTCTAAATCCTCCGCAGGACTGAGTGTGTGAATGGTTGTTTGTCTCTCTGTGTTGGGCCTGTGATGAACTGGCGACCTGTCCGGGGTGTACCTGCCTCTCGCCCAATCATGGCTGGACTAATCGGTTAGAAAAATTGATGGATGGGAAGCCCACACTGCACACATAACCTGCTCGGAGGGAAGTCATTCACAGTTACAGCTTGATGTGTTGCCTTGCCACAGATTTCAGACGAGCTTCATCTCAGCTTGTCACACGGCTTTCCACCATCAGCTCGGCTTGGGGGAGGGTGCAGGTTTACAGGTTAAATCAAGTTGGTGGAACATAAACAGTGTTTTTGCTTTATGTTTGCATTTAGCTGTTTTTCTGAATCTGCAAATTGTGTCTCTTTTTAAAACAATGCCTGAGGACCTGAAGCTCACAGGCATTCAGAATCCAATTCTCATTCCTGTCTGTCACAATTTTACGTTGAGGGACATCGTTTAATGATGGGACAATTGATGTCGAGGCTTCGGGGTGTGAATTTTTTTACACAAAAACACGAGGGCGACGATGCGTGAAGCCTCGTAGAGATAAATACAGGTTCATTTGGAATGTCAATTTCCTGATAAAAGTAGCACATGGAGGTACAAAAAACCCAACACTTCTGGGTTGTTGTTGTTGGAGGAAGTTTGGATCAGACATGTTGCAGAGTTTGTGGTTGCTCAGTTTAGCAGAGTATTTGTTGTCATTATTATTAGCATAATTACCATTAGAATCTGGGTTTTTTTTTAACAAGTATGTTCAGGAATTTGACTTCAGTTTTCATCCCTAATAATCCACAATTCACAGGCCATACACATAATAAGACATGGAAACTTGTGAAGTGGGGGAGAGGTGTTTTGGTTTTAGAGGTGGGTGTGGGTCTGAAGAAACCTGGGTTTGAGTCTCCAGTCTAGCAAATCTGATCTCTACTGATGTATTTAAACTCATTACACTAGTATTTGTGAAGACTTTTTCATACAAATATATTTAAATTCTATGTGTTTGGTCTTGAGTGCAGTGTGTTCATGTGTTTGTTCTAATGTGTAGAATCGTACCTGTAATTATAGGATCATTCCAAACGAGAGCTGCTGTCCAGAAGGTTCCTTTTTTTTATGTTTTCCTGCTTCCACACACCTGACATTAAGGATGCATTCACATCAGGACAGTCTGCTAGGCTTGGTCCGATTGGGGACTTGGCTCAGTTGTAGGGGGGTTGATCCATGCAGACCGAGATTGTAGGAGTAATATATCCCCATTCCCACCAAAGGTGGCACTGCACTAGCATTTAGCAAAAGAGAGGACAAGACCCACATGAAGAAGAAAACAAGTTAAAGAAAACGAGTTAAACATAGAGCACCAAAATTGCTGTTTTGGGTCTTTTTTTTATTTTTTATTTTGTCTTATGTAAGTATACTGCAGAAATACACTGCAACATAATCACTATGTATGTTCCCACAATGCAGTAATACGCAATAAGCAGAAAGTGACTTGAAACCGCTTGAAACGGAGAGGACATTTGTAGGCAGATTGGGTCCACTTCTTCATCTTCATCTTCTGCCGCTTATCCGGGGTCGGGTCGCGGGGGCAGCAGCCTAAGCAGGGAAACCCAGACTTCCCTCTCCCCAGCCACATTTGCCAACTCTGCGGGGGGGATCCCGAGGTGTTCCCAGGCCAGCCGAGAGATATAATCCCTCCAGCGTGTCCTGGGTCTTCCCCGGGGTCTCCTCCCAGAGGGACGTGCCTGGAACACCTCACCAGGGAGGCGTCCAGGAGGCATCCTGACCAGATGCCCGAGCCACCTCAACTGGTTCCTCTTGATGCGGAGGAGCAGCGGCTCTACTCTGAGCCCCTCCCAGATGACCGAACTCCTCACCCTATCTCTGAGGGAGAGCCCGGCCACCCTGAGGAGGAAACTCATTTCAGCCGCCTGTATACGAGATCTCGTTTTTTCGGTCACAACCCACAGCTCATGACCATAGGTGAGGGTAGGAACATAGATCGACTGGTAAATCGAGAGCTTCGCCTTCTGGCTCAGCTCCTTCTTCACCACGACAGACCGGCGCAGAGTCCGCATTACTGCAGATGCCGCACTGATTCGTTTGTCGATCTTGCGCTCCATCCTTACCTCACTCGTGAACAAGACCCTGAGATATTTAAACTCCTCCACTTGAGGCAGGACCTCACTCCCAACCCGGAGAGGGCAATCCACCCTATTCTGGTTGAGGACCATGGTCTCAGATTTGGAGGTGCTGATTCCCATCCCAGCCGCTTCACACTCAGCTGCAAATCGCTCAAGTAAGAGCTGGAGATCACGACCAGATGAAGCCAACAGGACCACGTCATCTGCAAAAAGCAGGAATCCAATCCTGAGGCCACCAAGTCGGATCCCCTCAACACCTCGGCTGCGCCTAGAACTTCTGTCCACATAAGTTATGAACAGAATCGGTGATAAAGGGCTGCTTTGGCAGAGTCCAAACGTCACTGGAAACAAATCTGACTTACTACCGGCAATGCAGACCAAGCTCTGACACCTGTTGTACAGGGACCGGACAGCTCGCTCAAGGGGGTTCGGTACCCCATACTCCCGGAGTACCCCCCACAGGAGCCCCCCGGGGACACGGTGGAACGCCTTCTCCAGGTCCACAAAGCACATGTAGACTGGTTGGGCAAACTCCCATTCCCCCTCCAGGACCCCAAAGGGTCCACTTCTTTGAACCAGAATTTGTTTGGCACTTTCACATTCGCCCAAACGAAGCAGACTTTCCAAGCAAACAGACTGGGATTCAAATAAAAAACGCTAATGTGGCTTAAATGGATCCAAAAATCTATAGTGTTCTGCTCAATGACTTATTAATATAAGTCAGGTGTTGGAGCAGGGATACATGGAAAACATGATCATGGCCCTCTAGGACTGGAGGTACCCTTCTTCTGAACACCCATCACAAGTCATTGACCCAGAATCCCAGTGTACCTTTGGTTTTTCCTATAACCAGAACAACTCTAGTGTAAAAACAATGCAAAAAAAGAGCTTAATTATAAACAATCTATAAAATAAGCCTTGACAGTTTTACAGGAAAACTTCTCCCTGATTCATGCAAAGGTCAGTTCAACCTTTTAAAATTCTCACATCTTAATGATTCAAGCAAAGACTACAACATGTTTTCACTTGTACCATTAGGTTTAATAACTCCACTAATTGCAGCTGCAGACTTTATAAAACAGCTTGCAAAACTAGACTGAATGCCTTTATATATATATTTTTTTTTACTTTAAAATATAAATTATTTCTCTGTTAATGAAATTTCAGCAGGTGACTTTGGTGGCTGCCACATGTGGAGCAGAAGGCTGTCAGCTGAGATCACACCACATTAAAGTGTGTGTGCAGCTAATCGAACGGCATCACTCATGCACCTTCTCTTTAATGTCGGAATGGTTTCCCTTTCAAATGTGCTCCTTTGTGTGTTGGAACATTTTGCCTTTCTCTGTTATTGATGTGCACACATGTGTTCATCTATTAAAACCATGAAACCAGAGTTCCCCCAACATGACAAATCACAAATGAACCCCTGCTACTGGCATCTGTGTTAGTTCCATT